>NC_140989.1:170702500-170845364 GCF_052327205.1 Somniosus microcephalus | reverse complement strand
GATTTCTATGGATTGTGTGTAATCTTCTTCGACAGCACCTCCCAAACCCGCGAACTTTACCACCTAGAAGGACAAGGGCAGCAGACGCATGGGAACACCACCACCTGCAAGCCCCCTCCAAGTCACACACCATCCTGATTTGGAAATATATCGCCGATCCTTCATTATCGCTGGGTTAAAATCCTGAAACTCCCTCCCTAACAGCACTGTGGGAGTACCATCACCACACAGACTGCAGCGGTCAAGAAGGAGGCTCACCACCACTTTCTTGAGGGCAATTTGGGATGGGCAATGAATGCTGGCCTTGCCAGTGAAGCCCACATCCCATCAATGAATAAAAAAATCCTGGTTAACTTTATTTTTTTTTAAACTTCAAATGGTTTTAAGGAAAATACTATATACAGATCATAAAGTCATTTTATAAAGAAGATAAATTTGCAGAATATAGGCCCAGAATTTGCTGGGGAAATAATTGAGTTTAATGGCGCTCGCTGTTATTAGTGTGTAAATAACCCAGCAATTTGTGGCAAGGAAAAGATACCCGTGAGTTGCAAATCGCCACAAATTGCTGGGTTATTTGCGCCGTCCCCTCCATTAGCCTCACAAAAAGAGCAGCTCGCCCTCAGCCTCCCCTGTGAGTTTCAAGAAATTGCTGCATTTACTCTGTAAATACGAAGTAAACTCGCCGCAGGAAGTTAGGGCTGGTACTTAATAGCGCAATGACCCTTTTAATGATGAGATTATGTTCCTGCAATGTCACTCAACCTCTCCAGCCCAGAAAGGAAACAATTGAAACTATGGAGTCTCATTCCTTATTGTTCTTGGATGTTTTTAAAATGTTAACATTTACATTTTTTTTCTTACTTTTCCTTTGTTTCTTTTTTTCTCTATTTGTCTTCTGTACCTAACTTGACTCTAATTCACCCTATTCCCTTCTCTGTCGTTCCTCTGCTCCTTCCTCAATCCTTAATTCTCATTAGTTAAGGAGCAGCATGGTTGGTCCTACCATTCACCAAGGTCCTAGATGCCCCATTGTCCTCGCCACACCAATATTAGCTCGCACTTCCAGCAACTTACAGGGCAAAATATATCCCAGCTGAAGGATGAGGAAAACATTTTAACTGATGGGGCATAACAGAAACATAGAAGATAGGAGCAGGAGCAGGTCATTCGGCCCCTCGAGACTGCTCCGCCATTCAACGAGATCATGGCTGATTATCCAAATTCAGTACCATGTCCCTGCTTTCTCCCCATATCCCTTGATCCCTTTCGCCTTAAGAAATATATCTAACTCCTTCTTGAATATATTTAATGAATTGGCCTCAACTGCCTTCTGCGATAGAGAATTCCACAGGTTCACCACTCTCTGGGTGAAGAAATTCCTCCTCATCTCTGTCCTAAATGGCTTACCTCTTATCCTTGGACTGTGACCCCTGGTTCTGGACTCCCCCGCCATCGGGAACATCCTTCCTGCATCTAGTCTGTCTAGTCCTGTTAGAATTTTATAAGTTTCAATGAGATCCCTTCTCATTCTTCTAAACTCTAGCAAATATAAGCCTAATCAAACCAATCTCTCTTCATACGTCATTCCTGCCATCCCAGGTATCAGTCTGGCAAATCTTCGCTGCACTTCCTCCATGGCAAGAACATCCTTCCTCAAATAGGGCGACCAAAACTGCACACAGTACTCAAGGTGTGGTCTCACCAAGGCCATGTACAACTGCAGCAAGACATCCTTGCTCCTGTACTCGAATCCTCTCACTATGAAGGCCAACATACCATTTGCCTTCTTAACCGCCTGCTGCACCTGCATACTTAACTTCAGTGACTGGTGCACAAGGACACCCAGGTCTCGTTGCACGTCCCCTTCTCCCAATCTATTGCCGTTCAGATAATCTGTCTTCCTGTTTTTGCCACCAAAGTGGATAACCTCGCATTTATCCACATTATACTGCATCTGCCATGCATCTGCCCAATCACCCAACCTGTCCAAATCATACTGGAGTTTCTCGGCATCCTCCTCACAGTACTGTGGAAGTACAGTTTCTCACTTAGACACAAAATGGCTTCCTGGGCATAGAATAAAAACTTAAATGGCCGACAGCATGATTCACTAACCAGTCTCTAGGGAATTAGACAATTTAGGAATGCTACATACGTACTCCTTATCTGTAATAAGCTTACAAAGAGCCTCGTTTACCAAACAAATAGCCAAGGGCAGGATAAGGTAAACATCGGCCTACAGGCTCAGTTGGTACAGTGGGAGAACAGAAGGATCCCATAATAAAGGATTAATTAATCTTATCCCAAGGTATTTCTGTTCGTTATTCTAACGCAGCCCGGAATACGTTGTTCCAATAATTCGCAAGGTCTGTGCCTTTGTAATCAGGTATGATTCAATACTATGCCATGTGGCATAGAAAGCCTGTTTTGTTTCTGTACTGTATAAATATGTTACAAATTCTGTATTACTTTGAAGAGGTCTGATGTAGCCTTTGACGACACAACCCTTCCCTTGCAAGCAAATAAAGCCTGTCTTTGACGATACTTTGTGTTTAAAGAGTCTTACTCGGGAGTCAAGACTTCGACAGTATTACTTGGAGGTTCCACCGAGATCGCTTGCTGCCTTTCGGTAAGTCACGGACAAGGACATCGTGAATCTCTAATGACAGATCCTGACTGGCCACAGTGATGTTTTATCACATAAAAGGATTTCTCATTAGATATTGAATTGGTGTGGTCTGTTTCTTCCGACGGGAGTACTGCGATCAAGTTAAGACTCGTGTTTCAGATTTGAGTTGAATCCTGTAACTTTGCTTCTTTTATTGTTGACCACTGAAAGGAGGGGAAGACTGACAACTCAGGTCTTTGAAAACAGAAAGTGTCGGGCAAAGAAGGCAAGAGGAAAGTCGACAGGGCTGAGTCCCAGACAGATAAGGTACCAAGTTAAAACTGCAGTATCAAGGGTGGGTCCCTTGAGCCGGGGCTGAGTCCCGCGGCAGAAAGTATCGTTTGAGGATTGTCACTGTGTTTTAATGACCTGTATTATCAGGTCCAGGACTATTCTCCGTTGAGATACCTTCTACGAGGGTTCAAGCCCCTCGCATTAAAGCATAAGGATTTTATATGAATATAGAGGTTAAGAATTATCGCAACCATTGTTTTCCGTTTTGTTTGTTGATTATTGACAACGTTAAGACAGAAGACTCTCACATAAAGTATAAGTTAAATGTTAAGGACTCAGCTTGTAGTGGCGTACAACGCAAACTGAGAATTGACTATTTGTTTAGTTTAGAGTATAAGATAAATGTCTGAATATTTGGTCTGTTTGCCTGTTTGGGCGGCTGCATTACTTGTCATTTCTTTGACTGTTGTTATTACTTGTTATTTTTCATCACTTGTGGTCCTTTGGACAGTCAGTAATAGTCGTAAGGGGTGAAATTTGCAATCTAGAAGAAGAGAGCCTAGTTTTTAAAAAAAACCATACAAACTAAGACGGGAGCTGCACAGAGCAAGATCCCAGAAAAAAAAAGGAACTCCCGCTTCTTATGTCTTTACCCACTATGGTCAGATATCCATAAATGATTTACCTAAGTGGGCTAGATGGACCAAGAAAGACAGACACCCTTTCCCCGTGGATGGTACATTTAATCTAGATAGAATCACGTGTCTAGAAAACTGCCGAGCAGGCAGAGACCCAAGGAGAACGGGTGCAAAGTCAGTAAATTGGTCTGCCTTCTCAGATTGGAAAAGGGAAGCAGAAAAAAACGTAAGGAACGCAGCATATTAGCTAGTAAAATTGAGAACAAAAATAAGAGATCTAATGAATAAATTGATTAAACAAGAAAAGGTTACGCTAATGCCTTTAAGACAAAACCCGAAGCCTACCGCTCCTCCCTGTGAATATCCTCCCATGCCCACGACTCATTCCAGTGATGACGAGGATCAGGGATGGTTCAGAAGACCAGCCCCGCCTCCTGAATACGAAGTGCAACAACAAGGCGCAGCGGGTGGTGAATCACCCGACCCCAGTGCTGTAAGTCAGGAGAATATAATCAACACTAGATAAGATAATTGAGGCAACTCAGAAAAGGGATGAAGACGTTGAGGATTATATAGAAAGAATGGAAGCAGTTATGGGACAGCATTCGGGTATGACAAAAGAAAATGACCAAATCCCTTTAATTAACGCCCTTGTAAACAGCCTCAGAACAGAACTTAAGGAACCGTTGACTTTAGTTTGCCTTGACTGGAGACATAAAACCATTCCTGAATTGACACAAATCTTGAAAGGAATACAGGAAAGGAATAAAGATCAAAAGAGTAAAGTTTCCTTGTTAATGGAGCAAGCAGCTTCTCCAGCCCCGACCACCCAGACTACTATTTACTACCAGGGTCAAAACAGGGGACGAGGTAGAGGGTATAACAGAGGTGGATTTAGAGGAAATAGTAGAGGAGGGACTGGCAGAGGCCAGTGGAACAGAAGAGGCACAAACTCTCCGTGTTTTAACTGTGGTCAGATCGGACACTGGAAGTCCAATTGCCCATTCCCCAAACAGCAAAATCAAGGCTGGGGAGGTGCCCCAGTAAATACAAATACCCAAGCCCAGGTTAACACTCGTCCACAAGCAGGCTTTACAACAGGGGATCCTTGGGGAGGTCAGATTACGGAAGGACAATCCGGAATGCCAGTGCAAAATTATTCAGCATGACGCAGAGACGCAGCCTCAGACGTTACCCACCTCCTGCAGTTACCCTTAGTATCACTAAATTCTAGAGATGAGCCATATCTATCCATAAATATGTAAGGCAAGAAAGTCCCTTTTCTCGTCGACACAGGAGCCACAACCTCACTATTGACAAAACAATACGCTACAGGAATTCCATGCACTGACAAGGATGTTACCTGCATAGGACTTTCTGGTGTCTCACAGACTCTGACATGGTCACAACCGTTACAAATACGAGCAGATAATTTTTCTGGCCAACATGCTTTTTTTGTTATCAGACGACGCCCCCATGAACCTTTTAGGGAGAGACTTGTTGTGCAAAATGCAGGCAACAATAATTTGTTCAGAAAAGGGACTGCAGATACACGTTCCGACCGATAGATGTACTATGTGCCTTTTACAAGAATGCTCCCCTCCCATTGTCTACCAGTGGGCAAATGAAAACCAAGAAATAAGCCATAAACTAATGATAATTGTAGGAGCACTACACCGTGCCTCAAGAACAGTCTCAGAGTACCATAAGGATTTGAAATTAGACAGCTGGCACATGAATCTGCATTGCACTGCCTTTTATGAAGGCACGGGAAAAGACACGACTATAAAAGACAGTTACTCAATTGGATCCCGTTGCATGTGGCCTGGCTGGATGCCTGCCAATTCTAACTGCTGCCTATTATGCTGTACAACAAGCTCAAGGTATTACGCTCAATCACCGGACTATTTTATATGTGCCACATTCAGTTGAGGTGCTATTGACAAAATGCGCCACTCAACATCTGACGTCAGCCCGCAGCAGTAAATATGAGGTTGAGTTATTATCCAACTCTAATCTCCTAATTCAAAGATGTTCGGCCTTGAATCCAGCCACGCTGCTACCCACAGAAGAAGACGGAACTCCACATTGCTGCGAAATGATCACCCAATTGGTGACTAAGCCCCGAACAGATTTATCAGAAACTCCTATCTCCAATAGTGACTTAGCGTACTACGTAGACGGGTCAGCCCTTAGGGATGACAAGGGATCACCTAGGGCTGGATATGCCATATCAGATGATCACTCGATTGTGGAGGCACTCTCACTACCTCAGTCATTTTCAGCGCAACAAGCAGAACTCTTCACTCTTACCAGAGCTTGTATATTGGCTACTGATCAAACTGTTAACATTTATACCGACTCCAGGTATGCTTTTGGAGTTGCTCACGATTATGGACAGATCTGGAAATTAAGGGGGTTTCTAACTTCCTCAGGATCAACTATTGAGAATGCTGAGCAAATCAATAATCTTTTAAAGGCTCTAGTGTGCCCCACTAAGATTTCAGTTATTAAATGTCAGGCTCATACAGGCAGTCAGGATCAGATATCCTTGGGTAACGAGCGATCAGATAGAGCTGCTAAATCAGCCGCTCTGTCAGATACAGGGCCATAGGTCTCAGCCTTTGTTTTGCGTCAACAAAAATCAGATAATGACCCACCTTCTATTAATGATGTTTTAGCCTTTCAGTCACAGGCTAACCCGGACGAAGTGTTAGCTTGGGCAAGGGATTCTTGCTTTAAAAACGCCTGAAGGGGTATGGGTTCACCATGACGGCCGCATGGTGGCGCCTAAATCTTTACTCCCATGGATTGCCCGATGCGTTCATGTGTTCACGCATGCGGGCAAAGGGGGGATGGCAGACTATATTAATCAAACATGGTATGCACCAGGTATTTCGGCAATTGCAAAACAAATTAGTGAAAGGTGCACCATTTGCCAGGAAATGAATCCAGGCAAGACAGAGAAAGTACAGGCTGCCTCCCACCCAAATCCATCAGGCCCTTTCGTACATTTACAAATGGATTTGATTGAATTACCTCCATGTTTAGGATTTAAGTATGTGTTAGTAATTATAGATATGTTTTCAAGATGGGTCGAAGCTTTCCCATGTAAAAAGAATGATGCTGTAACAGTAGCAAAGTGCTTGTTAAAAGAAATCATACCAAGGTTTGGAATACCTATGCAGCTTTCAAGCGACAGAGGATCGCACTTCACTGGAGCAATTATAAAAGAACTATGTAAAGCTTTGCAGATTAATCAGCATTTTCACTGCAGTCATCATCCGCAATCTTCAGGACTGGTAGAAAGACATAATGGAGTGAAGAATAAACTTTCTAAACTTTGCAATGAAACTGGATTTAAATGGGTCGAACTATTACCCTTAGCATTGATGATAATGCGAGCAGCAACTAACAGGACCAATGGACTGTCTCCACATGAGATTGTTATGGGACGACCCCTAAGACTGCCATTCTCAGCACCATTTACGGTGAAACAAATGGACATTCATAAAATGGACGAGGCTATGCTAAACTATTGCATTGCATTAACTAAATGTATTTCCAGCTTTCACCAACAGGTAAAGGAAGCTCAAACGAGTCCAGCAGAGGGAAAGTGCCACGACTTGGAACCTGGAGATGACGTCTACGTGAAGGTTTTTAAAAGGAAGAACGGTCTGCAACCACGCTTCGAAGGACCATATCAAGTGCTCCTAACTACAAACACAGCCGTAAAGGTCAAGGAAAGATCTTCCTGGATTCACGCATCCCACTGCAAGGCGGCACCGAATAGAGACAATTGAATTTTGAAAGACTCTAACAAGGAAGACGTTACTTATATTTTGTATACTAATCGGACTACTGAGTCTAATATGCCAAGGAGAAGAAGAAAGATCCCGAAAGAAACGAGAATTACACGTGAATACTTTTTTTGTACATGTCTTACGAATGTGCTAAAGCTGTTGGTAAATCCAGTTGTTGGGTCTGTGCCCATGTGCCTATTCACACCACGGGGGGAATTCCCCTAAGATCGATTCCCTTTAATACATCTGAAACAGCAGAATGGGTGATAAGCAAAATATATACATATATATACTCCACATGCTCTCCTCTTTCTGCAAAACATATTTTCCACTCAAACGGGAACTGCAGGCTAGGAAAAAGAGAGAGGACTCCTTTCAACAACAAGCCAGTGACGTCGATCTTGTATGTCACTTGGTCCGCACTTTGGGGGCTTACATAGAAGCACTTGTGCTTAGGAGAACCCCACAGGTTAGGTATAAACTGTGTGGGCCATGATTTAGTCCTCCTCTATAAGCTGCTGTTCCCTATCTTCTTAGAAAGTGCATAGTGGCACCAGAACTGCAGGCTAATATAAGCTGCAGGGAAATTAGAACACTGCAGGCTAACATAAGCTGCAGAACTATACAAAGACATAAACCTGAAATCAAATCAAACATAATTAAACCCTACAAGAACACACGCCTAAACACTAAGAATAGACAGAGAAGAAAGACGATCTTAGACAAGGTCAACCATCAATACAGGTAAATCCAGGGGATGGTTCAAAATGGCAAAGAAATCGGTATCCTTGGCTAAAATCTAAATTTGGTATGAGGACCGATAGGAAGAGGTTAATTTCAGTTATGTTGTCCTTGTAAGGACAAAAGGGAAGAATGTGGAAGTACAGTTTCTCACTTAGACACAAAATGGCTTCCTGGGCATAGAATAAAAACTTAAATGGTCGACAGCATGATTCACTAACCAGTCTCTAGGGAATTAGACAATTTAGGAATGCTACATACGTACTCCTTATCTGTAATAAGCTTACAAAGAGCCTCGTTTACCAAACAAATAGCCAAGGACAGGATAAGGTCACTATGGAGAGGTACGATGTAGACATAGAAATAGGGCGGGGGGACTGTGATATGCTCGAACACATTAACATCGAGAGGGAGGAGGTATTGGCGGTTTTAGCAGGCCTAAAAATGGATAAATCCCCAGGCCCGGACGAAATGTATCCCAGGCTGCTGTGTGAGGCAAAGGAAGAGATTGCGGGGGCTCTAACACACATATTCAGAACCTCTCTGGCCACAGGGGATGTGCCAGAGGACTGGAGAACCGCTAATGTAGTTCCATTATTCAAGAAGGGGAGTAGGGAAAAACCGGGGAACTACAGGCCAGTGAGCCTAACATCAGTGGTGGGAAAATTATTGGAAAAAATTCTGAGGGACAAAATCAGTCTCCACTTGGAGAGGCAAGGATTAATCAGGGATAGTCAACATGGCTTTGTCAAGGGAAGATCATGTCTGACTAATTTGATTGAATTTTTTGAGGGGGTGACTAGGTGTGTGGATGAGGGTAACGCAGTGGATGTGGTATACATGGATTTCAGTAAGGCCTTCGATAAAGTCCCGCACAGGAGACTGGTCAAGAAGGTAAGAGCCCATGGAATCCAGGGTGCCTTGGCACGTTGGATACAAAACTGGCTTAGTGGCAGAAGGCAGAGGGTGATGGTCGAAGGTTGTTTTTGTGACTGGAAGCCTGTGGCCAGTGGGGTACCACAGGGATCGGTGCTGGGTCCCTTGCTGTTTGTGGTCTATATTAATGACTTGGATATGAATGTAAAAGGTATGATCAGTAAGTTCGCAGATGATACAAAAATTGGTAGGGTGGTAAATAGCGAGGAGGGTAGTCTCAGTCTGCAGGACGATATCGATGGGTTGGTCAGATGGGCGGAACAGTGGCAAATGGAATTTAACCCGGAAAAGTGCGAGGTGATGCACTTTGGGGGGACTAACAAGGCAAGGGAATACACAATGAATGGTAAGACCCTAGGCAAGACGGAGGGTCAGAGGGATCTGGGTGTGCAAGTACACAGATCCCTGAAGGCGGCGGAACAGGTGGATAAGGTGGTAAAAAAGGCATATGGGATACTTGCCTTCATTAGCCGAGGCATAGAATATAAGAGCAAGGAGGTTATGATGGAGCTGTATAAAACACTGGTAAGGCCACAGCTGGAATACTGTGTGCAGTTCTGGTCGCCACACTACAGGAAGGATGTGATAGCTTTGGAGAGGGTGCAGAGGAGATTCACCAGGATGCTACCAGGGCTGGAACGCTTCAGCTATGAAGAGAGACTGGGCAGATTGGGTTTGTTTTCCTTGGAGCAGAGGAGGCTGAGGGGGGACATGATTGAGGTGTACAAAATTATGAGGGGCATAGATAGGATGGATACTAAGGAGCTTTTTCCCTTAGTAGAAGGGTCAATAACTAGGGGGCACAGATTCAAGGTAAAGGGCGGGAGGTTTAGAGGGGATTTGAGAAAGAACTTTTTCACCCAGAGGGTGGTTGGAGTCTGGAACTCACTGCCCGGAAGGGTTGTGGAGGCTGGAACCCTCACAACATTCAAGACGCATTTGGATGAGCACTTGAAATGCCATAGCATACAAGGCTACGGACCAAATGCTGGAATATGGGATTAGATTAGACAGGGCGTGATGGCCGGCGCGGACACGATGAGCCAAAGGGCCTCTATCCGTGCTGTATAACTCTATGACTCTAAGGTAAACATCGGCCCACAGGCTCAGTTGGTACAGTGGGAGAACAGAAGGATTCCATAATAAAGGATTAATTAATCTTATCCCAAGGTATTTCTGTTCGTTATTCTGACGCAGCCCGGAATACGTTATTCCAATAATTCGCAAGGTCTGTGCCTTTGTAATCAGGTATGATTCAATACTATGCCATGTGGCATAGAAAGCCTGTTTTGTTTCTGTACTGTATAAATATGTTACAAATTCTGTATTACTTTGAAGAGGTCTGATGTAGCCTTTGACTACACAACCCTTCCCTTGCAAGCAAATAAAGCCTGTCTTTGACGATACTTTGTGTTTAAAGAGTCGTACTCGGGAGTCGAGACTTCGACAGTACACACGCCCACCCAGCTTTGTATCGTCTGCAAACTTGGAGATATTACATCTAGTTCCCTCGTCTAGATCATTAATATATATTGTGAATAGCTGGGGTCCAACATCGATCCCTGCGGTACCCCACTAGTCACTGCCTGCCACTCGGAAAAAGACCCGTTTATACCAACTCTTTGCTTCCTGTCTGCCAACCAGTTCTCTATCTAAGTCAGTACCTTACCCCCAATCCCATGTGCTTTAACTTTGCACGCTAATCTCTTATGCGGGACCTTATCGAATGCCTTCTGAAAGTCCAAATACACCACATCCACTGGTTCTCCCTTATCTATTCTACCAGTTACATCCTCAAAAAATTCCAGTAGATTAGTCAAGCATGATTTACCTTTTGTAAATCCATGTTGACTTTGTCTGATCCTGTCACTTTTTTCCAAGTGCTCTGCTATTACATTTTTTATAATGGACTCTAGCATTTTCCCCACTACCGATGTCAGGCTTACCGGTCTATAATTCTATGTTTTCTCTTTACCAACTTTTTTAAATAGTGGGATTACACTAGCTACCCTCCAATCCATGGGAACTATTCCAGAGTCTATCGAATTTTGGAAGATGACCAGCACTGCATCTACTATTTCGAGGGCCACTTCCTTAAGTACCATAGGATGTAGATTATCAGGCCCTGGGGATTTATTGGCCTTCAATTCCCATCAATTTCCCTAACACCATTTCCCTATAAATACTGATTTCATTCAGTTCCTCCCTCTCATTAGATCCTATGTTCCCCGACATCTCTGGGAGGTTATTTGTGTCCTCCTTTGTGAAGACAAAACCATATTTAATTGGTCTGCCATTTTCTTTGTTCCCCATTATAAATTCCCCTGATTCTGACTGCAAGGGGCCTACGCTTGACTTCACCCATCTTTTTCTCTTCACATATCTATAGAAGCTTTTACAGTCAGTTTTTATGTTCCCTGCAAGCTTACTCTCATACTCTATTTTCCACCTCTTAATTAATCCCTTTGTCCCCCTTTGCTGAATCCTAAACTGCTCTCAATCCTCAGGTTTGCTGCTTTTTCTGGCCAATTTATATGTCCTCTCCTTGGATCTTATGCTATCCCTAATTTCCCTTGTTCGCCACGGTTGAGTCACCTTTTTTGTTTTATTTTTATGCCAAACAGGGATGAACAAATTCTGTAGTTCATCCATGCGATCTTTAGATGTTTGCCATTGCCTATCCACCTTCAACCCTTTAAGTAATATTCCCCAATCCATCCTAGCCAACTCGTGCCTCAGACCATCGTAGTTTCATTTATTTAAATTCAAGACCCTCTGAGTCAACTACTTCACTCTCCAACTCTCCAACTTAATGAAGAATTCGATCATATTATGATCGCTCCTCCCCAAGAGGCCTTGCACAACAAGATTGCTAATTAATCCTTTCTCATTACATAATACCCAGTCTAAAATGGCCTGATCTCTAGTTGATTCCTCGACATATTGGTCCAGGAAACCATCCCGTATACACTCTAGGAATTCCTCCTCCACAGTATTGTTACTAATTTGGTTAGCCCAATCTATATGTAGATTAAAGTCACCCATGATAACTGCTGTGCCCTTATTGCACGCGTCTCCAATTTCCCATTTAATGCCATCCCAACCTCAGCATTACTGTTTGGGGGTCTGTATACAACTCCCACTAACGATTTCTGCCCCTTGGTATTTCTCAGCTCCACCCATACAGATTCCACATCATCAGAGCTAATATCCTTCCTTACTATTGTGTTAATCTCTTTAACCAGCAATGCTACCCCACCTCCTTTTCCTTTTTGCCTGTCCTTCCTGAATATTGAATACCCCTGGATGTTGAATTCCCAGCCTTGGTCACCCTGGAGCGATGTCTCCATAATCCCAATTATATCATATCCGTTTACATCTATTTGCGCAGCTAATTCATCCACCTTATTACGAATGCTCCTCGCATTAAGACAGAAAGCCTTCAGGCTTGTTTTTTTTAACACTCTTAGTCCTTTTAGAATTATTATTTACTGTAGCCCTGTTTGATTGATACCCTTGATTTCTCTGTCTTCCACTTTTGCTTTTCTCCTTCCTGTCTTTTGTTTCTATCCTTGCTTCCCTTTCCTCTGTCTTCCTACACAGGTTCCCAACCCTCTGCCATTTTAGTTTCAATCCTCCCCAACAGCACTAGCAAACACTCCCCTTAGGACATCGGTCCTGGTCTTGCCCAGGTGTAAACCGTCCAGTTTGTACTGGTCCCACCTCCCCCAGAACCGGTTCCAATATCCCAGGAATTTGAATCCCTCCCCCTTGCACCATTCCTCTAGCCAGGTATTCATCTGAAATATCCTGCTATTTATACTTTGACTAGTACGTGGCACTGGTAGCAATCCTGAGATTACTACCTTTGAGGTCCTATTTTTTCATTTACCTCCTAACTCCCTATATTCAGCTTTTAGGACCTCATCCCATTTATTACCTATATCGTTGGTACCTATATGCACCACGACAACTGGCTGTTCACCCTCCCCCTCCAGAATGCCCTGCAGCCGCCCCGAGACATCCTTGACCCTTGCACCAGGGAGGCAGCATACCATCCTGGAGTCTCGTTTGCAGCCGCAGAAACGCCCATCCATTCCCCTTACAATAGAATCCCCTATCACTATAGCTCTCCTGCTCTTTTTCCTCCCGTCCTGTGCAGCAGAACCACCCATGGTGCCAGAAAGTTGGCTGCTGCTGCCTTCCTCCGATAAGCCATCTCCCCCAACAGTATCCAAAGTGGTATATCTGTTTGAGAGGGGAATGACCACAGGGGACCCCTGCACTACCTGCCTGCACCTATTACTCTGCCTGGTGGTCACCCATTCCCTTCCTGCCTGTGCAGCCTTTACCTGCGGTGTGACCAACTCATCAAACGTGCTATCCACGACATCCTCAGTATCGTGAATGCTCCAGTATGTATTCATTCGCAGCTCCAGCGCCACAATGCGGTCTGCCAGTAGCTACAGCTGGATACACTTCCCATACACATGGTCGTCAGGGACACAGAAAGTGTCCCTGATTTCCCACATAGTGCAGGAGGAGCATGCCACGGGGCCGAGCTGTCCTGCCATGACTTACCCTTTAATTAATTTAAATTAAATTAGATCAAATCAATACCACTAATTACTCTACAATTAAATGAAATACTCAAGGGCCCTTGTTTACTAACACTCCACTACACAACAGAGACCTTAGAAACTATAATCATAAAAATTAAGACCGTCTAAACTTAATAAACTATTAACCATAACTGTCAAACTATATAGTATAAGTACTCACCCAATCAGCTGCTTCCTCTTGCCTGTGTCACTTTTTGAATCATGACATGGCTCTGGAACGCCGCCGCCAGTCTGCGAGATTGGTAAGCCTCTGAGGAAAAAAGCCCACGAAAGTGAGTTTAAATACTCACTGTACTGCCACTCTCCCGCTGCTCCCGACACCGACCTCCTTTTCCCTGTGATGTCACCTTTTATTTTTCTCCAGATACGGTTGGGGGGTGTCACAGAGCCGAACTCCCGCTGGTTCTCTGTCCCCTCTTGTGCAGCTTTTTAGCTCCTGCTCTCCTGGAAGCTGACAAAGATGGAAAAGGAAAAAGAAAGGAACACCTCCCTCCCCCACTCACCAAACTCGCAGCTTAACACTCTGTTCCAAACTGCACTCTAGCCTCTAAGTTGCTCACCCCAGCAAAAGCTGGGCCATAGTGTTTTGGTTGTAAGACACATTTCATTACACGTTTTCAAAACCAAGTCTGAATATTATCTGCTGAGAACAGAGAGATTTGGAAGTAAAGCTACAGGATATTTTCCACCACTTTGTGTAATATGAGCGCCTTTCATAAATGAGTACAGGAAACTTTGGTTTATCCTTGAGTTGTATGTCCGGAAACCTCGATCTAACGGCAGAAATCAGCAGCCGTTTTGTTAGGTTTTTTTTCTTCTCCTAGCATTTTTTTTTTTTTTTTTAAAACAGTCTCTGTAAAGCCTCTCTGAAGCTGTTGCTAAGCTACAGAGACGCTTCCAAGGTACGGGCCGACTGTTTACAAGCTGTTGCTAAGCAACAGTGTTTGTTGTCAGATACGGAGATGAAAACCTCTGTATCCTTCAACATTAGCGCTGGTCTGTCCGGAAGTTTTCATAGATCGGCATCACGCCGGTCCCGTCGGTGCCGGATATCGCGAAGTTTCCTGTACTACATTAAACCATGTCTGTAAAGCAAGAGTGAGTTAAAATACATTTTTAAGCTATTTCCAGTGATGGGTGCTGTACTTATTTCTACTGCAGAATGTGTTTTTAATTAATTCCCTCAATATTAGCTGCAGTATAATACAAGACCTCGGCCTACATAACTCTGCGCTGTGCAGTCATAATGGGGGAGAAAACAGCCCTCGTCGCATCCAATTTCTGGATGAAAAATAGTTGGAGCAATTTTTGTGCCTGATCTTCCCTCCCCACCCCCCCTTAGAATTGGTAGCTAGCTAGTTCCAAGTACCCAGGACATCTGCCTACAACAGTTGTTGGGACCCTTGAATACACTATTCAGAGGCCCAATGCCAAACTTGGCAAAAACTGGGTAGAGCTTATACCATGCATGCTCAGCTCAGTTTTTCCTTAAAGGGCTGCTGGAGACTGCTAAAGAACAGGTACTTTTTTTTTTTTTTACTTGCCTTAATATGGAGCCAGGAGTGCTCTTCCTAGCTCCAAGGCAATACACAGGCTGCTGCTGGCCCATGCTCACAGTACTTTGTTTTCCTTTCCTATGCCAGCACTCACCTGTCCCCTTGTTGCAGGTCTGCTAGCCACTTTGCACCGGTTTCTGCTGCAAGACCAATTTCCTGGCCGATGTGTTAAATCGCTAGTGTTCACATTTACCTCCAGCGCATTATTTTAATGCAACTAAAGAAGTTCCAGCAGAGACTTGGAATAACAGCGATATCTACCTTTAAATATGAAAATAATAATCATCCTGTGCATAATACATGCAAATGCCTTTTCCAATGAAATGTTGGGCAGTGAGGTGGGTACTGAGATTTCTTGATGAACAAGCTTAGTCACAAATATTTACCACGGTTGTACAGAAACATTTCAATCTCCTGAGAAGGGCTTATTCCACAACACACTCCACTGTGAAGTTCTCTGCCCTTCCTCAGGATTGGCAAATGCAGGTCCACTGCAGCGCTCAAAAAAACACTACACTTCTTGGAAAGAATTAATATGCTGAGCAGCCAAAGTATAATCAGTGCAAAGGGATGGAATATTTTTGCCAGTGCCACTGAGTGCACATTGAGCATTTGAGCGATTGGCACCTGTTGAACTAACCCGTTTGAGTCTGCCCCTTTAGATGGGCTGCAGTACAAAAAAATCTAATTGATACTCTTCTAAAATATTCTGTATTGAAAATCTTCTCAAGTGCCCTGTCTGTGTGTGTGGGGGATGGGGGTGGGGGGGAGACCCCCTCTGCAAATACTGACACTCATATTTACTGTCCTAATTTGAAAAAGACAATGCAATCATTGCAGACATTTTTTTTTATTAGTAAACATCAACAGATGGTAATGTGCTATGTGAACAACTACAAAAAAGAGTAGAGAACATCTAATTCTTGAGTACTACACACATCTCCAGACAAACTCAAATCTCTGACCCTCCCCCCATTTCCTCCAACATTCTTGGCTCTGTGGACCTATTTAAAAACCTATGATTTAATGGGAGACTTCAACTATTCTAATATAGACTGGGATAGTAATAGTGTAAAGGGCAGAGAAGAGGAAGAATTTCTGAAGTGTGTTCAGGAGAACTTTCTTGATCAGTACATTTCCGGCCCAACGAGGAAGGAGGCATTGCTGGATCTGGTTCTGGGGAATGAGGTGGGTCAAGTGGATCAAGTTTCAGTAAGGGAACATTTAGGGAACAGTGATCATAGTATCACATGGTTTAGGTTAGCTATGGAAAAAGACAGGGAGCAATCTAGAGTAAAAAATACTTAATTGGAGGAGGGCCAATTTCAGTGGGTTGAGAACGGACCTGGCCCGGGTAAATTGGAATCAAAAATTGAACAATGGGCTGCCTTAAAAGAGGAGATGGTTCGGGTACAGTCGAGGTACATTCCCAGTAGTGGGGAAGGTAGGGCAACCAAAAGCAGAGCTCCCTGGATGACAAAAGAAAGATAAAGCAGAAAAATGGGGCGTATGACAGGTTCAGAATACAAGTGAGAACCAAGCTGAATACAGAAAGTTCAGAGGGGAAGTGAAAAAGGAAATAAGAGGGAGTGTGAGAACAGACTGGCAGCTAACATAAAAGGGAATCCAAAAGTCTTCTATAGGCATATAAATAGTAAACAGGTAGTAAGAGGAGGGGTGGGGCCGATTAGGAACCAAAAAGGAGACCTATGCATGGAGGCAGAGGGCATGGCTAAGGTACTAAATGAGTACTTTGCATCTGTTGTCACCAAGGAAGAAGATGCTGCCAAAGTCGTAGTGAAAGAGGAGGTAGTTGAGATAGTGGATGGGATAAAAATTGATAGAGGTACTAGAAAGGCTGGCTGTACTTAAAAGTAGATAAGTCACCAGGACCAGAGTGGATGCATCCTAGGATGCTGAGGGAAGTAAAGGTGGAAATCGCAGAGGTACTGGCCATAATCTTCCAATCCTCCTTATGCCAATGCACTTTATTATGGTTATGCTTATGTTAATGTATTACAAGCCAAATGTATGTTGAATGTTTAAATGTCTTAATCTAAATGTACACTCTCGGGAGCCGCAAGCCTACATTTCGTTGTACTGCACTTGTGCACTAACAATGACAATAAAAGTTGATTTGATTTGATTTGAGGTATGGGGGTGGTGCTAGAGGACTGGAAAACTGCAAATGTTACACCCTTGTTCAAAAAAGGGTGTAAGGATAAACCCAGCAACTACAGGCCAGTCAGCTTAACCTCGGCGGTGGGGAAGCTTTTAGAAACGATAATCCGGGACAAAATTAACAGTTACTTGGACAAGTGTGGATTAATTATGGGAAGTGTGGATTAATTATGGGAAGCCAGCATGGATTTGTTAAAGGCAAATCGTGTTTAACCAACTTGATTGAATTTTTTGATGAGGTAACAGAGAGGGTTGATGAGGGCAATCCGGTTGATGTGGTGTATTGGACTTTCAAAAGGCGTTTGATAAAGTGCCAGCAAAGTTGAAGCCCATGGAATAAAAGGGACAGTGGCAGCATGGATACGAAATTGGCTAAGTGACAGGAAACAAACAGTAGTGGTGAACGGTTGTTTTGCAGGCTGGAGGAAGGTATACAGTGGTGTTCCCCAGGGGTCGGTACCAGGTCCACTGCTTTTCTTGATATATGTTAATGATTTGGACTTAGGTGTACAGGGCACTATTTCAAAATTTGCAGATGACACAAAACTTGGAAGTATAGTGGACAGCAAGGAGGATAGTGATAGACTTCAAGAGGGCATAGACAGGCTGGTGGAATGGGCGGACACATGGCAGATGAAGTTTAACACAGAAAAGTGCGAAGTGTTACATTTTGGTAGGAAGAACGAGAAAAGGCAATATAAACTAAAGGGTACAATTCTAAAAGGGTGCAGCAACAGAGAGACCTGGGGGTATATGTGCACAAATCATTGAAGGTGGCAGGGCAGGTTGAGAAAGTGGTTAAAAAGCATTCGGGATCCTGGGCTTCATAAATAGAGGCATAGAGTACAAAAGCAAGGAAATGCTGATGAACCTTTATAAAACACTGGTTTGGCTTCAAATGGAGTATTGTGTCCAATTCTGGGCACCGCAATTTAGGAAGGATGTGAAGGCTTTAGAGAGGGTGCAGAAAAGATTTACAAGACTGGTTCCAGGGATGAGGGACTTCAGTTACGTGGATAGACTGCAGAAGCTGGGTTTGTTCTCCTTCGAACAGGGAAGGTTGAGAGATTTGATAGAGGTGTGCAAAATCATGAGGGGTCTAGACAGAGTAGATTGAGAGAAACTGTTCCCATTGGCGGAAGGGTCGAGAACCAGAGGACACAGATTTAAGGTGATTGGCAGAAGATCCAAAGGCCACTTTTGTACGCAGCGAGTGGTTATGATCTGGAATGCACTGCCTGAAAGAGTGGTGGAGGCAGATTCAATCATGGCTTTCAAAAGGGAATTAGATAAGTACCTGATGGAAAAAAAATTTGAAGGGCTACTGGGAAAGAGCAGGGGATTGGGACTAGCTGAAGTGCACTTGCAGAAAGCTGGCACGGGCTTGACAGGCCAAATGGCCTCCTTCTGTGCTGTAACCATTCTATGATTCTATGTATATTGACCTTTTTTCTTAAAGGATTCTGTCCATAAACACTTCAATGATGGTCAAAAGTCAATACTTCCCATTGGAAAACAGAAGATTTCCATTTACTATATCTCATTTTTTCTTTGACATACAGTACTATGTTTTTTTTTTAAGATTACTAGTTTTGCTGCTACTTTAGCCTTGGGCTTTTTTCCCTCCTTTTGTTCCATAAGAGCGTAAATACGTTTGACCATAACCGTTTATAACAGCTTGTATCAGAAAGCAGCAATGCATTTAAATGGGATGCCCATCTCTTTACAAAAGGGATTAATGCTGCATGTAAAACTGATATTAGTCTACAAAACAATTATTTAATCTAGATCATAAGTAGTGAATGTCATACATGCTTTAGACAAGCATGGGAGAATTGGTATTTGCCTACAACACATTTAATTAAACTAGATCATAAGTAGTGAACTTCATACATGCTTTAGACAAGAATATTAACTACAGGAAGGAACTGCACCATTCTTGTAAACAGGTGGTGCATTGTCCAGCTTGTCTGCTGTTGGCCCCACAGATGTCTTTCAGCCAATCTTTAAACAATTCATCATCCTTTCTCAGAACAAGGAACTGGCCTAACACAACGTATGCCTGAAAGAGAAAAATTTACTACTGTGAATTTCTTTGAGTTAGTACATTCATTTTGATTTATAAAGGGCTCAGTGTTTGTGTATGAAAGGTACAGACAAAAACCTATGCTTATCACTCCCTGGCACAGCAAGCTGCAATAACACTGTCACCACGAAGAACTCAGTACATAAATGTTTTACATAGTATTTACAGCACAAAAACAGGCCTTTCGGCTCAACAGGTCCATGTTGGTTTTATGCTCCACACGAGCCTCCTCCCACCCTTCTTCATCTAACCCCATCAACATATCCTTCTATTCCTTTCTCCCTCATGTGTTTTTCTAGCTTCCCCTTAAATGCATCTATACTAGTTGCCTCACCTACTCCTTATGGTAGCGAGTTCCATTCTCAACACTCTGGGTAAAGAAGTTTCTCCTGAATTCCCGACTGGATTTATTCGTGACTATCTTATATTTATGGCCTGTAGTTCTGATCTACCCCACAAGTAGAAACATTTTCTCTATCTCTACCTTATCAAACCCTTTCATAATCTTAAAGAGCTCTGTCAGGTCACCCTTCAGCTTTCTCTTTTCTAGAGAAAAAAGCCCCAGCCTGTTCAATCTTTCCTGATAGGTATAACTTCTCAGTTCTGGTATCATTCTAGTAAATCTTTTTTGCACCTTCACCAGTGCCTCTATATCATTTTTATAATATGGAGACCAGAACTGTGCACAGTACTCCAAGTGTGGTCTAACCAAGGTTCGATACAGGTTTAACAGAATTCCTCTGCTTTTCGATTCTATCCCTCTAGAAATGAACCCTGCTGCTTTGTTTGCTTTTTTTAATGGCCTTATTAACCTGCATCGCTACTTGTGTATCTGTACCCCCGATCACTCTGCTCCTCTACAAAGGCAAAATACTGTGGATGGTGGAAATCTGAAATATAGACAGAAAATGCTGGAAATACTCAGCAAGCCAGGAAACATCTGTGGAGAGAGAAACAGAGTTAATGGCCCCGATATTAGTTCCGTGCGGGGGCGGAGGGAGTGGGTCGGCAGTTTTGTGGCCGTGAAACCCGGAAGAACAGGTCCTGCTGAATTTAACGGTAGGACCAGATTAACATTTTTTGTCTGTTTCCCAGACGCAGCCAGCCAGATTGAGAGGCTGGCTGGCTGGCTGTTGGAGGTAAGCCTTCAGCTCCAGGCTGCAGCCGTGGATCGGAGAGGAGGGTGGGAGATTACCAAATGACCAACCTGCCTCCTGGGAGTGGGTTGGTCACCTGCCCTCGTCGCACTGCCATTAAAACCGGACGTGAGCATGTTTGAAGCTGGTCGGGTTCGAGATTTTTAACATCCCACCCGACCCAAACTCACCCATTTTTGGGGGTTGAAATTCCCTCCAACGTTTGAGGCCAGTGACCTTTCGTCAGAACTGGAAAATGCTACAGATGTAACCAATTTTAAGCAAGCAGAGGCAAGGAATGGTGGGGAAGGGAGGAAGGAACAAAGGGGAAACATAGAAAAATAGGAGCAGGAGTAGGCCATTCAGCCCTTCGAGTCTGCTCCACCATTCAATATGATCATGGCTGATCCTCTATCTCAATTCCATATTCCCACTCTCTCCCCATACCCCTTGATGCCTTTTGTGTCTAGAAATCTATCTCCTTCTTAAATATATTCAGTGACTTGGCCTCCCTGTTAGAGAATTCCACAGGTTCACCACCCTCCGAGTGAAGAAATTTCTCCTCATCTCAGTCCTAAATGTCCTACCCCGTATCCTGAGACTGTGACCCCTCATTCTAGCTCCCCCAGCCAGGGGAAACATCTTCCCTGCATCCAGCCTGTCTAGCCCTGTCAGATTTTTATACGTTTTAATGAGATCCCCTCTCATTCTTCTAAACTCTAGTGAATACAGGCCTAGTCGACCCAATCTCTCCTCATACGACAGTCCTGCCATCCCAGGAATCAGTCTGGTGAACCTTCGCTGCACTCCCTCTATGGCAAGTATATCCTTTCTTAGGTAGAGACCAAAACTGCACACAGTACAGGTGTGGTCTCACCAAGACCCTGTATAACTGTAGCAAGACATCCTTGCTCCTGTACTCAAATCCTCTTGCAATGAAGGCCAATACACCATTTGCCTTCCTAACTGCTTGCTGCACCTGCATGTTTGCTTTCAGTGACTGGTGTACAAGGACTCCCAGATCCCTCTGCACATCAACATTTCCCAATCTATCACCATTTAAATAATACTCTGCCTTTCTGTTTTTCCTACCGAAGTGGATAACTTCACATTTATCCACATTATACTGCATCTGCCTCGTTTAAATCACCTTGAAGCCTCTTTGCATCCTCCTCACAACTCACAATCCCACCTAGTTTTGTGTCATCAGCAAACTTGGAAATATTACATTTGGTTCCCTCATCCAAATCATTGATATATAGGGTCTGTGATAGGGTGGAAAGCAGGACTGATTAAATGAACAGCAGAATCATTATCAACACCTGCTGTACGAAAAAATGGGAGCAGTGGTTATGATCTGAAATTGGTGAACTCAATTTTGAGTCCGGAAGATTATAAAGTGCTTAATCGAAAGATGAGGTGCTGTTCCTCGAGCTTCATCGAAACCGAGCCCATCACTTCTATTTCCCCTTTTTTCTTCTTTTCCCCCTCCTAGACCCCTCTCTCCTGCCGTCATGCCTCCTTTCATTTCTCCCCTCTCGGGTACTCTTGCCTCCCAAATTCCTACCCCAACCCTTCCGCACTACTTGACCTTCCTACTCTCCTGTTGCCATACCCGGCTTGACTACCTCTTAGATAAGGCTACAGCTTCCCTGTGTGCCTCTCTTGGCATTCTCCAAAGGGCCCATCGAGGCACACGACGCTGTCTCCTTATAAGCAACAACTCCAATTGTCCCATCCTACTCTCTCGCCGACCTTCCCGCCCAGCACGCCGCTGGTGGCTAATCTTTAGTACCTCCATCCCGTCCCACTCACTCCTCCCAATGCTGACCCTGTGGACTCTGCCACTGGATCAGCTATCACCACCCCTCTCTGTATCTCCCACCAGAATGTCCGTTCACTTGTGAAGAAGGCCCTTGCCATCCATGAGCTTATTGTGGATGATTGCATCGACATCATGGCCTTGACAGAAACCTGGCTGAAGGATGATGACACCTTCTCCCTATTTTTCATCTGCATTTCTCATCGGCGACATCATCAGAAAACACATCAGGTTCCGCATGTACGCCGCCTACACCCAGCTCTACCTCACCACTTGCTCTCTCGCCCCCACCACCGTCTTTAAATTGTCAGAGTGCTTCTCTGATATCCAGTACTGGATGAGCAGAAATCAGCAGCTCCGCCTCAACTCATCTGCTGCTGAAACCCTCATCCATGTTTTTGTTACCTCTAGAATTGACTATTCCAACGCTCTCCTGGCCAGCCTCTCATTTTCCACCCACCATAAACTTGAGATCATCCGCAACTCTGCTGCCCGTATCCTAACTCACATCATGTCCCATTCACCCATCACCCCCGTGCTCGCTGACCTACTTTGGCTTCCAGTCTAGCAGCGCCTCAATTTTAAAATTCTCATCCTTGTTTTCAAATCCCTCCATGGCCTCACCCCTCCCCATCTCGGTAACCTCCTCCAGCCCTACAACCCTCCGCGATCTCTGCGCTCCTCCAACTCTGGCCTCTTGTGCACCCCTATTTTAGTCGCTCCACTATTGGCGGTCATGCTTTCATATGTCTAGGCCCTAAACTCTGGAATTCCCTCCCTAAACTTCTCTGCCTCTCTCTCCTCCTTTAAGACGCTCCTTAAAACCTACAACTTTGACCAAGCTTTTGATCATCTGTCCGACTATCTCCTTATGTGTCTTAGTGTCAAATTCTATTTGATAACAGTCATGTGAAGCGCCTTGGGACATTTTACATTAAAAGCGCTATATAAATACAAGTTGTAGTTGTTATTGGAACAGTGTAGGAGGCTGAGGTCAGAATGGGACAGAGAATTAAAATGGAAGGTCAGGGTCACGCTTGTGGACTGAATGGAGGTGTTCAGCAAAGCGATCACCCAATCTATGTTTGGTCTCTCCAATGTAGAGGAGACCACATCGTGAGCAGCGAATACAGTATGCTAAATTGAAAGAAGTACAAGTAAATCGCTGTTTCACCTGAAAGGAGTCTTTGGGGCACTGGATGGTGGGAAGGGAGGAGGTGAAAGAGCAGGTGTTGCATCTCCTGCGCTTGCATGTGAAGGGGCCTGGTTGGGACAACAGTGAGGACAAGGGGAAACCTATTGAAGTTCTGGGGGGTGGGGAAGAGGAGACGCGAGGGCAGAAGTGCAGGAAATGGAACGGACACGGTCGAGGAGCCTGTCAACCATGGTGGAGGGGAATCCCCAGTTAAGGAAAAAGGAAGACATATCGGAAGCACTGGTGTGGAAGATGGCATTGTCAGAACATATGCGACGGAGATGGAGAAACTGGGAGAATGGAATAGTCCTTACAGGAAGCAGGGTGGGAGGAAGTGTAGTCAAGGTAGCTGTGGGAATTAATGGGCTTATAGTAGACATTGGTTGACTGCCTATCCAAAGAAATGGAGCTAGAGAAGCTGAGAAAGCGAACGGAAGAGCCGGAGCATTTTGAAGCAAAGTTGATGATATTTTCCAGTTTAGGGCACGAGCAGGAAGCGGTATCGATATAGTCATCGATGTACCGAAAAAAGGTGAGGGAGGGGACCTGAATAGTACTGGAACAAAGAATGTGCTATGTATCCCACGAAAAGGCAGGTATAGCCAGGACCCATACAGATTCCCATAACAACACTTTTATTTGGAGGAAGTGAGAGGAGTCAAAGTAGAAATTGTTCAATGTAAGAACAAGTTCAGCCAGGCGTCGGAGGGTGGTGGATGGGCACTGGTTGGTTCTCCACACGAGAAAGAAACAGAGGGCCTGCAGGCCATCCTGGTGGGGGATGGAGATTTAGAGGGACTGGAAGTCCATGACAAAAAGGAGATGGTGAGGGCCAGGAAACTTGCAGTGACAAAGGGTGTCGGAAGAGTCACGGATGGAGGTTGGAGGACAAGGGGAGGAAAAAATAGAGTAGAGATAGGAAGAAATAAGTTCCATGGGGCAAGAACAGGCTAAAACGATGGGTCTACCAGGGCAGTCCTGTTCGTGGATCTTGGGAAGATAGTAGAAGCGGGCTGTGCAGGGTGGGGTCTATGAGGTTGGAGGCTGTGGGGAAACAGCTCCAGAGGAGATCAGGTCAGTGACGGTCTGGGGAATGATGGCTTGATGTTTGGTGATGAGGTCATGGTCCGGGGGAGGTAGGAGGCGTTCAACCTCCGCAAGGTAGAGGTCTGTTTGCCAAACATCAACAGCGCCGTCCTTGACAGCAGGTTTAATGACAATGTCAGGGATGGACCTGAGAGAACGGAGTGCTGCAAGTTCAGAGGGAGGTAGGTTAGAGTGAGTGAGAGGAGTAGAGATTTTGAGATGGCCGATGTCACACCGGCAATTCCCAATGAAAAAATCTAGAGAAGGTAACAGGCCAGAGGGAGGGGTCCAGGTGCAATGAGAATTCCTAAGATGGGAGAAAGGAGATGGTGAGGGCCAGGAAACTTGCAGTGACAAAGGGTGTCGGAAGAGTCACGGATGGAGGTTGGAAGACAAGGGGAGAAAAAATAGAGTAGAGATAGGAAGAAATAAGTTCCAAGAACAGGCTAAAACGATGGGTCTACCAGGGCAGTCCTGTTCGTGGATCTTGGGAAGATAGTAGAAGCGGGCTGTGCAGGGTGGGGTCTATGAGGTTGGAGGCTGTGGGGAAACAGCTCCTGAGGAGATCAGGTCAGTGCGGGGGGATGAAACCTGGCCAAAGAAGTTGGCGCGGAGGCAAAGGCGACAAAAGAAGAGTTCAGCATCATGTCTAGCTCGAAGTTCATTGAGATGGGGACGTAAGGGGATGAAGCTGAGATCTTTGCTGAGGACTGATCGTTCGGGGTCAGTGGGGATAGTGAAAACAGCAAGGGGTGATTGGAAGGAGGGATGGGATCAAAGCAAAGTGAAGGGGTGGAAGGATCTGGTGGGGCATTGGTATCCAAGAGTTGTTGAATCTTGTGGTCCTTGACACCTGAAAGAAAGGGAAAAAGTTTTTTGTTAAAGCGCCCAATGAGGCGAAGGATGAAATGGAACTGCAGGCGAAGACAACTCTGAAAGAGTGAGTGTCGGTGCTGCTGAATAGGAAGGTTGAGAGCGTGCATGTGGCGGTGCATGGCGTTGAGCGTGGATCTCAAGACGCAGCGAGAGCAGTGGTTCAAGGATCAGTGAATATCATGGAGATATCTATAAGCATAGGTGGATCCGAAACATGAAGGGTGGAATTTCAGTTGGAATCCACGTGGAATAAGTCAGAGCCGGAGACAGTTGCTGAGGAAGGAGATGTGGCTGTGAAAGAAAGTTTTAGTAGATACCCGATTAAACACGAGAAGGGAAACAGAAAGCAATGAAGGTGAACAAGGCAAAAGAGACAAACGGAAATCTTGTCGGAGAGAAGAGCAGGACTTCTTCAAGGTGGGTATTCCTGGAGAGAAGTGGCAGTGAATTAAACACTTATACCAAAGCAACTTACTACGACGCTGGAAATCTGAAATAGAAATAGAAACTGCTGGAAATACTCAGCAGATCAAGCTACATCTGTGGAAAAAGAAACAGAGTTAATGTTTCAGGTCGGTGACCTTTCATCAGAACTGGAAAATGTTACAGATGTAACAGGTTTAATTTAAGCAAGCACAGTGGCTCTGCTCCTCTACCCCATTTAGACACTTTCCAAGGAGTTTGTGGCCTCCTTATTCTTCCTACCAAAATGTGTTACCTTATCAAAGCCTCGCTCTTCCAATTTTCTTCCAAGTGTCGTTCCAATACCAGCCAGGGCAGAAACTGACTTGTTCCCCATTGGTTCGGAAACAAAATTTCTGTGCTTGTGTGATGTCGAAATCATTGTGCGGAGCTGTTAAATCTGTTGACAACAGTAAGCGACAGTTATGCTTAATTATCTGGCAGAAGCTATATATAAGTTTTGAACTACAAAAGGCCTCTCTGCATCTTCACTGTTCAGATCATTCTACAAACTGGAAAATTATCGATAGATTGTGCTGGAACAGGTTATGTATTCGCGCTCCAATCCGAGCATTGGAAACTTAAGCATGGAGGGCAGCACTTCACACTCAAGTTTCAATTAAGTCCTAACACTAATCATTGTGTATTTTTGTCCTAATTACCATGTAACTTTACGTAAAGACTGATTACAGAGAAGCTACAGGAAACTCTTTTTTATCCGGCACCGACGTGGTGCCAGTTTATCAAAAAGTCCAGATTACAGAGAGGTATAGTAAAAGGTACGAGAGCTCCGTATACAGCAACAAATCCAGGCTTCCCTGTTGCTTAGCAACAGGTGCAGGAACCCCGGTTACACAGCCACAGATCAAGGAACAGCCACTAATATGAAGTAAAACTCCTGAATTTTGCCGGTTAACAGAGATTTCCAGTTATTTAGGTGCCGTTAAATCGAGAGTTTCCTGTACATCTAAACAACATGTACTCACTTTTTAGGCACTGAAAAACAATAGCAATAAATTAAGTGTAGAAATTGTCCAATCTTTAAAAAATGGATTAGCTGGGGCCATAATGCACAACTTCACATTCCTCACAGAACTCAAGTTTAGAGGCATCCCTAGTAAAAAGGGTTTCATTATCCCTTCACTTTTAAAGATCGAAAACACACTCTTCATACATAGAATATACAGCAGACAGGCCAGCCGGCGTTTATGCTCCACACGAGCCTCCTCCTACCCTACTTCATCTAACCCCATCTACATAGCCTTCTATTCCTTTCTCCCTCATGTTTTATCTAGCTTCCCCATCAATGCATCTATGCTAGTCGCCTCAACTACTCCTTGTGGTAGCTAGTTCCACATTCTAAACACTCTCTGGGTAAAGAAGTTTCTCCCTATTGCATTTATTAGTGACTATCTTATAATTATGGCCAGGCAGCATCCGTGGAGAGAGAAACAGAGTTAACCTTTCAGGTCTGTGACCCTTCGTCAGGGTAATAAATGCTGGCCTTGCCAGCGACACCCACATCCCATGAACAAATTTTTAAAAAGTACTCTGAGTATGCTGTTATACCACCTTTGAAATTGACCGCAAATTTGGGATTTCCACTTGCGTTAAATCCCGAACTTTGATCGTCAAGTTTTGACTTGACAGATCATCTGCTGCGACTGTGAAATCTTTATTACTGGTGCAGAGTTGGGCTAATTGCCCACCAACTGCCCAGCAATTACGCAAGGAAATTTTACAGCTGGTGCAAACAGGCGCAGGAGTCTGTTTGCACACCATAAGTGGAGGGGGGACATGCAGCAACTTGAAATATACACCCATCATGATAAAAAATCTTCAAAATAAGTATCTATATCCACCTATCTCCTCTTTCTAATTAGTACAACTGATCCCAACACAACTCGTAGAGACAAATATGCAAAGGGTGAAAACAATCTACCAAGAATGAGAAACTGATTTATTTATTGATATAACTGGGGTGAGACTAAAAAAATCATGAATGGGAATCAGAGATTTATGTTTCCCGATTGGAACACCGCCCTACGTGATCCCAGGTATACTTACACACACGGTGCGCCCCTGGGATCTGTGGGCCACTACACTGTGCTCAACTACGCAGCGAAACAGCGCAAGTTTTCAAAGAGGGCCTCCCACCAGGTAAGTGCGAATTTCTTTCGGAGGCCGGCGGCATACTCCTTATCTACACCAACGACAACAATTTCAGGGCCAATATGCCCAGGTAAAAGGGAAGTGCTGAGGCTAAATTGAAGCTGCAGTGGTTGAATAAGGAATTTCATACCAGAATCTTATTTCCCTAACAGCGCTTTGCAGTTCTGTGCTGCTATTTATTATTCAGTTTTTGCTAATCAGTTTGAAGAGGGCATCAATAGTATTAAACTTACTAGTACAGGTAGACTATCCTTTATCTGCATTTCTGAAAACCGAAAACCTCAAGTTTTTTTGTGGAGCGTAAGTCGTGCGCACGACATAACCCGAGTGGCGCCAAACATGACCCGACGCGGCCGATGCTTTTCTGACCTGATTTGCGGGCCAGCTTAGCGTAGGAGTCCCACAACTGGCGGCGGCAGTCGAGCCCCAGACCCCCGCTAAGTCAAGGAATTCAGATACGGAGCAGGGGGAGCTGTAAACAGACTGTGAGCGGCAGCACAGAGAAGCAGGAAGGGGAATGAGACACGGAGCAGGGGGAGCTGTGAACAGACTGGGAGCGGCAGCACAGAGAAGCAGGAAGGGGAATGAGACACGGAACAGTCGCAAGAGGTAGCCTGAACTTTTAAAATTTATATTAAATACAAATACTAATTACCAAATTAATTTAATGTTCAGAGTTTCCCAGTCTGAAATAATACCTTCTGAAATCCGAAAATTTCCGAAAACCGAAACACAGCTGGTCCCAAGGTTTTCGGATAAGGGATAGTCAACCTGTAATACAAAAAGTTGGCAATAAAGTGGAGGTATGTAGAGCACAAGCTGATTTAGATAAGTTGTGAATGGACTTGTAAATGGCAAATATCATTTAATGTGAAGTACCAGGTTATGCACATAGAGCCAAGAAACTCAAAGTTCATTTTAGTTATGGGTACCCATTAAAAGTAACATTACAGGGGCATGGTTTAGGTTAGTCACTAACTATTTACTAAAGGTTCACAGGCAATGGGAGGTGACCATAGGGAAAGCAAAATTAAGATCACTATACTTGGGTTGTGTAAAGCTTTGGCTTGTCCACACTTGCAGTATTGTATCCAGTTCTGAAGCTCACATCTGGTGATGGATATTGAGGTTCTACAGAGAGTGCAGAGGAGCAGCTCGAGTCTCTTAGTTACAAGGATACGATTAGAGGGTTAGGGTTATTTGCGTTGGAGAAATGTAGACTCATGGGATATGATCAAGCTTTTAAAATTATGAAAGGACTGGATATAGTAGATTTGGTAAGATATTTGAAATGGAGACTGATATAGTTGGATTCGAGGGCATGTCTATAAAATAAAGAGGCAGATAGTCAGGTAAGATGACAGTTAATATTTCTTTTCCCAGAAGGTTCTTGCCCTCTGGAACAGGTTACTGATGGAACTGGTAAATATGGGTATGCTACAGTCCTTTAAGTATCTTGGCAAGTTCCTGAAGGAGGATGCCACTGATGTGTATCAGGGATGTGTGGGTTAGTTAAGTTCTGTCGTATCACAGGGAATCATGGTCTCCTACTTATCAAGTTGGCACAGAAATTTACCAGATTCTCTTGAAATAGGCCACAGCTTTATTTTCTCTCACACAGGGTGATACGTGAGGTTGCACTGTCTAATGGAGGATTAGCATTGTTGGGCCTCAAGATCTTTTTGCTGTCCTTTTTATGTTTGTGCAATTAGAAGCTGGGAAAATCTATGCTGATGGAAGCTCTACTGTACAGGACCAGAAGTGACACATTCGCTTGATGTCAAAATATAAAAGTTTCAAACTTTATCAATCAACTTTTCCCCCAATGTAAGGACACTGCAATGGTGACAGCGATTCCTACTTATGAAATAATTTTTAAAAATTATTCAATGAAATAAAATAAACCTCACATCCATTGTACTGGAAAGCCCTCCTGATCCTTGTCTGTTTGTGAGGAGGGAAATAGAAAGACAGAAACAAGCTCTTTGAAATAAAATGGCATCAAGGGCAGTCAGGCTTTTGAATAGGGAGCTGTGAAAGCTTTAACTGGGCTCAGATAGTCAGAAATGATGGTGGAACAGTTAGAAGGTATCTTGTTTATGTTGACTAAGATAACAAGGTCTGTACCGAGATTTACCAGTCACGGTTGTTCCTGGTCTCCCACCCTCTCCTCGTCACCTCCTTGCTCAATCTTCCTCTCATTTCCCATCTCCTCCCTCCCCTCTCCCTTTTCCACTGCCCCCATCCTCTCCCTTATCCCCCTCTCCCTCCTCACCACCCCGTCCTCTCCCTTATCCCCCTCTACCCCGTCCTCTCCCTCCTCTCCACCCCGTCCTCTCCCTCCTCCTCACCATTTTCTCCCTCCAACCCCTTCCGCTTTACTCCATTGATCCCTCTCGCCTTGTGCCACCCTCAGGGCGACTCGGGCCCTCAGAAAACAGGGCCGTCATTCGTCGGCGCGATTCCCACCTGGCCGCCGGGGCAGGGTGAGGGGGATGGGTCGCCGGGGCAGGGTGAGCGGGATGGGGCACCGCTCAGACCAGACTCACCGGGGGAGCGCGCGGGCGTATCCCGGGGAACTGCGCCGCTCTGACCGCCCTCGCGCGGCTGAGCCTTCCGCCACGTGACCAGCCTCCCGCCAACCGTCCCACCTGCCTCGCGCCGTCAGCCGCCGCCTTCTGTGACGACGACGCCGCGCGCGCCGAAGGCCGGGATTTGGCGAGAACCGAAGCCTTGGTTGGGAAGACCCTGGGGTTTTCACACAGGAATGCAACAGGAAAGAAAGTTATAGATCCCAACCTCTGTAACCCCAGGGTGAGCTGTGGCTCAGTTGGTGGCATCCTCGCCTACTGAGTCATCAAGGTCGTGGGTTCAAGTCCTACTCCAGCGCGGCACCATCAGAGGTGGTTTCATTCAGTTGAGACGTTAAACCGAGGTCCCGCCCTCTCAGGTGGACGTCAAAGATCCCAGGGCACTATTTCGAAGAAGAGGAGGGGAGTTATCCCTGGTATCCTGGCCAATATTTGTCCACCAACATCACTAAAGAACAGATTATCTGGTCACTATCACATTGCTGTTTGTGGGAGCTTGCTATGTGCAAATTGGTTGCAGCGTTTTCTACATTACAACAGTGACTACGCTTCATTGGCTGTAAAGCGCATTGAGACATCCGGTGGTCGCGCTATATGAATGCAAGTCTTTCTTTCTTGCAGCCCTACAATCCTCCTCCACGCTCTGCAAACCCTGGCCTCTTGTCCATCCCCCGCCACCTTCGTCCCACCATTAGCGGCTGCACCTTCGGCTGTCTAGACCCCTAAGCTCTGGAATTCCCTCCCTAAACATCTCCACCTCTCTCTCTCTCTGTTAATACACTCCTTAAAACCTACCTTTTTGACCAAGCTTTTGGTCACCTGTCCCAATGTCTCCTTCTTTGGCTGGGTGTCAATTTTTTGCCTGATTACGCTCCTGTGAAGCGCCTTGGGATGTTTTCCTATATTAATGGCGCTATATAAATCAAAGTTGTTGTTATTTTGTTGTTCTTGAAATGTTTATTACCTGATTGGTAATGTTTCATTTACTTGGAGCAAGACTCACCCGTTTTAGATGAATGAAAAATATGTTTTGAAACGCTTTGTGGCTGGGTCATAATGGTATAACATGCAAGTAATGCAATGCGATAGCAAAATACTGCAGATGTTGGAAATCCGAAATAACAACAGAAAATGCTGGAAAAACTCAGCAGGTCAGGCAACATCCGTGGGGAGAAATTTGAGTTGACGTTTCGGGTCGAACCCTTCTTCAAAACTGGAAAGAAAACAAAATAGATCGAAGGCAGGGCTGCGAACGGACAAAAGAAGTGAAAGAAACAAAAGAGCTAGACGAGATGGTAATAGGCTGGGATTAGGTGTAAAGTGTACTGGCAGGGCAAGAGATAGCTGCCAGGTGTGAGAGAGAAACAAAAGGAAAGGGGGGGGGGGAAAGGAGTGGAAAAATACAAGAAAAAATGTGTAATGGGGCCGAGGTTATGATCTGAAATTGTTGAACTCGATATTGAGTCCGGAAGGCTGCAGAGTGCCTAATCGGAAGATGAGGTGCTGTTCCTCGAGTTTACGTTGAGCTTCCGCGGAACAATACAAGAGGCCAAGGACGGTGAGGTCCGAGTGGGAATGGAGCAGTAAATTAAAATGAAAGGCGACCGGAAGCTCGGGGTCACCCTCAATGAGATTGCAGTACATGCCACCTTTGACAAGTGTGTATTTTGATAGGTTGTATATATATCTATCTATCTATATATATAGCTGAAGTGCCCGGCGGTGCCGAGGCTTTTTCGAGGGCATGTTGTTGTTGGAAGAGAGAGAGGGAGCGACTGGGGGAAGAGAGAGAGGGAATGAGAGAGAGGGAAGGAGAGAGAGAGAGAGAGGGAAGGAGAGAGAGAGAGGGAAGGAGAGAGAGAGAGATTGGGAGTGTGAGAGAGAGATTGGGAGTGTGAGAGAGAGAGAGATTGGGAGTGAGAGAGAGAGAGATTGGGAATGTGAGAGAGAGAGAGATTGGGAGTGAGAGAGAGAGAGAGAGATTGGGAGTGTGAGAGAGAGATTGGGAGTGTGAGAGAGAGATTGGGAGTGTGAGAGAGAGAGAGATTGGGAGTGTGAGAGAGAGAGAGATTGGGAGTGAGAGAGAGAGAGAGATTGGGAGTGAGAGAGAGAGAGATTGGGAGTGAGAGAGAGAGAGATTGGGAGTGTGAGAGAGAGAGAGATTGGGAGTGTGAGAGAGAGATTGGGAGTGTGAGAGAGATTGGGAGTGTGAGAGAGAGAGAGATTGGGAGTGTGAGAGAGAGAGATTGGGAGTGTGAGGGAGAGAGAGATTGGGAGTGAGAGAGAGAGAGATTGGGAGTGTGAGAGAGAGAGATTGGGAGTGTGAGAGAGAGAGATCGGGAGTGTGAGAGAGAGAGAGATTGGGAGTGTGAGAGAGAGAGATTGGGAGTGAGAGAGAGAGAGAGATTGGGAGTGAGAGAGAGAGAGATTGGGAGTGAGAGAGAGAGAGATTGGGAGTGTGAGAGAGAGATTGGGAGTGTGAGAGAGAGATTGGGAGTGTGAGAGAGAGATTGGGAGTGTGAGAGAGAGATTGGGAGTGTGAGGGAGAGAGAGATTGGGAGTGAGAGAGAGAGAGATTGGGAGTGTGAGAGAGAGAGATTGGGAGTGTGAGAGAGAGAGATCGGGAGTGTGAGAGAGAGATTGGGAGTGTGAGAGAGAGAGATTGGGAGTGTGAGAGAGAGAGAGAGACAGAGAGCTTGCCATAAACAGAGGGACAACCATTAAATCTAAGAATAGAGTATATACAAATTATATGAATGTATATTTATACACTCAGGGATATATCTGTTTATACACTGTATGGATAGATCTGCGTTTATGTGTTCAACCATAAATGTTTTTTCGATGCTTTGGCAACATAAGATGTACCTTGTCATCATGCCAATAAAGCGATTTGATTTTGAATTTGAAGAAAGAGAGAGGGAAGGAAAGAGAGAGAGAGAGGAAAGGAGAGAGGGAGAGAGAGAGGGGGAAGGAGACAGAAAGAGAGAGAGGGAAGGAGAGAGACAGAGAGAGAGAGACGGGGGGGAGAGAGAGAGAGAGAGACGGGGGGGAGAGAGAGAGAGACAGACTGGGGGAGAGAGAGAGAGATGGGTGAAGGGAGAGAGAGACTGGGGAGAGAGAGGGGGAAGGAGACAGAAAGAGAGAGGGGGAAGGAAAGAGAGAGAGAGACTGGGGGAGAGAGCGAGGAAAGGAGACGGAGAGAGAGAGGGGGAAGGAGACAGAGAAAGAGGTAAGGAAAGAGAGAGAGAGACTGGGGGGGAGAGAGAGAGACTGGGAGAGAGAGAGAGAGACTGAGACTGGAGAGACAGAGAGAGAGAGAGAGACTGGGGGAGAGAGAGAGAGAGATGGGTGAAGGGAGAGAGAGACTGGAGAGAGAGAGAGAGACTGGGGAGAGAGAGAGGGGGAAGGAGACAGAGAAAGAGAGAGAGGGAAGGAGAGAGAGTGAGGGAAGGAGAGAGGTGATTGCCCAGTGGTGGGGGGAGGAAGGAGCAAATGGCGCTGAGTCTCTCTCACACACCCCGAGCCCCCTGTAATAGAGCCGGCTTCCCGCTCTCGGATTGCACAGTTGAGAACGCGGGGAAGGGGTAGGAGCACCCGTACATGGCGGCTCCCGCTCTGGACCGCAGCCGCCACTCACCTTGCTTTCGGTTGGGCTGACCCCTGATAAGCTCCTGCTCCGGGCCCCCGACAACCGTCCCCTGCTAGATTTATTTCTAGCTGTCAGGCCTACGAAAAAAAATTAAAATTAATATCTTATTTTTTTAAAAGGAAAAGACTGAAGTAAAACATTTTTTAAACGGTAACTAAATCGGCGAGAAATCCGTTAAACCTTCTCCCCCTCGTCTGCCTCCGAATGAAAACCGCAGCGTCTGTCAGAAAATGCTCCCAGTTTAAGCCTCTTGTAGCACCAGCCCGATAACGGCGGGCTGACCCCTGATGAGCTCCCGCTCCAGGCCCCCGACGACGGTCCCCTGCTCGATGTATTTCTACCTACGGAAAAAAATTAAAAATAATCTATTTAAAAAGTTAATAAAAAAATAACCGTAACTCCTAACTACAACACCCGGAATTTTTTTATTTTTTAAAAAAAGATAAAAACCCCAGAGAAATAAGGAGCTATTAACAGAGAGTTTTTTTATGTTTTAAGGAAAAGACTGAAGTAAACTTTTTTAAAAACGGTAACTAAAGTGGCAAGAAATTCATTAAACCTTCTCCCCCTCGTCTGCCTCCGAATGAAAACGGCGACGTCTTTGGCAGAAAGTGCTCCCGGGTTGAGCCTCTTGTAGCACCGACCTCAGACCGCCGATTGCGTCTTTCTGGCTGTCAGGCCTACGGGAAAAATGTTAAATAATCTATTCAAAAATTGTGTGAGAAAATAACCGTAACTCTTAACTACAACACCGGGAAGAGAGAGAGCGACTGGGGGGAAGAGAGAGAGCGACTGGGGGGAAGAGAGAGAGCGACTGGGGGGAAGAGAGAGAGTGACTGGGGGGAAGAGAGAGAGCGACTGGGGGAAGAGAGAGAGCGCGACTGGGGGGAAGAGAGAGAGAGCGACTGGGGGGAAGAGAGAGAGAGCGACTGGGGAGAAGAGAGAGAGAGCGACTGGGGGGAAGAGAGAGAGAGCAACTGGGGGGAAGAGAGAGAGCGACGGGGGGAAGAGAGAGAGAGCGACTGGGGGGAAGAGAGAGGGCGACTGGGGGGAAGAGAGAGAGCGACTGGGGGGAAGAGAGGGGGGGAAAGAGTGGGGGGAGGGGAGGGGGGGAAAGAGTGGGGGGAGGGGAGGGGAGGGGGTGCCCGGCGGTGCCGAGGCTTTTTTGAGGGCATGTTGTTGTTGGAAGAGAGAGAGGGAGCGACTGGCGGGAAGAGAGAGAGAGAAGGAGAGAGAGGGAGAGAGAGAGAGGGGGAAGGAGAGGGAGGGAAGGAGAGAGAGAGAGAGAGGGAAGGAGAGAGAGAGAGAGGGAAGGAGAGAGAGAGGGAAGGAGAGAGAGAGAGAGGGAAGGAGAGAGAGAGAGAGATGGAAGGAGAGAGAGAGAGAGGGAAGGAGAGAGAGAGAGAGGGAAGGAGAGAGAGAGAGAGGGAAGGAGAGAGAGAGGGAGGGAAGGAGAGAGAGAGGGAGCGCTCTCTCTCTCTTCCCCCCCCCCAGTCGCTCTCTCTCTTCCCCCCCAGTCGCTCTCTCTCTCTCTCTCTCTCTCTCTCTCTCTCTTCCAACAACATGCCCTCGAAAAAGCCTCGGCACCGCCGGGCACCCCCAGCTAGTATATATATAAAAGACCTCTTCTGTCTGTCTGGATGTCTGTCCGTCTGTCCGTTCTCTATACATTTGAAAGTTATAGAGCGTCCTGACGCACCCGTCGCCTCAAAAGAAAGCTTGCGATTCCGGACCGGTCATAGGCCTATTTACGTTTCGGCCGGACAAAAATCGCGCCCGCAGTATCCGAAAAACGTTCAACATTCCGCTCATTAGCATCTCATTAGCCACGGGTCCACCAATCGTATGGCGGGTTCCTGGCGCGTGCCATCCTACAGTTGAGTGTCGAGTGACTTGACGATTGACCAATCCTACGCTTCGGTGACCTGACCGGTCGACCAATCGGTGCGTGTGTGGGCGGGCCTTATCCTTCTGAACCGAGGTGAGTGGCCGCCATCTTCCTTCCATTCTCTTTCCTGCTTACTCCCTCTTTCTTTTAAAATATACATTTCCAGCAAAATAAAATTGAATTTATTAAATTGTTTTAAAAAAACTTCATTCATTTGTAAATATCTTTTCTAACCTGAACATTCTTTTTCCTACCTTTTCCCGTTTTTTTGTTAGGCCTGAAAGCCTGGGCCTTTCTTGCCCAGCCAGGCCCGAGCTAGGGCTTCTGCTAAGCTCCTCACCCCCCCCCCGTCACGTTACCCGGGGCAACGGCGTCAGCCACGAGGGTCAGGGTGCGCGCGCAGCAGGAGCAGGTGAGACGCGGCGTCGGATCTCGGCCTTGGTGAGCGGGAAGGGTTACCCCGGCAACCAGAGCCGCAATCGGCGGACTTCAAGCCGGCTTGGCCGGGGGGGGGCGGGGCTCGGAGAGCGGGGCGGGGCGGCTGGTGCTTGGAGAGCGGGGCTCTCGGCCGGGGGGGGCGGGGCTCGGAGAGTGGGGCTCTCGGCCGGTGGGGGCGGGGCTCGGAGAGCGGGGCTCTCGGCCGGGGGGGGCGGGGCTCGGAGAGCGGGGCTCTCGGCCAGGGGGGGCGGGGCTCGGAGAGCGGGGCTCTCGGCCGGGGGGGGGCGGGGCTCGGAGAGCGTGGCTCTCGGCCGGGGCGGGGCTCGGAGAGCGCGGCTCTCGGCGGGGCGGCGCGGCAGGGTTACCCCGGCAACCGGGCGTGGCCACAGAACCACAGAAACCCCACAGTGCAGATAGAGGCCATTTCGGCCCATCAGCCTCAAGCCCTCCCTTCGTCCCTCCCCCCCCGCCCTCACTCCCTCCCCCCCCCGCCCTCACTCCCTCCCCCCTTCCCCTTCCTCCCCCCCTCCCTTCCCCCCCCCGGGAGGGAGGGCGCCGACCTCGGGAGGGAGGGACGTTAGGATTGGTCAACAGCTAATCAGCGGATTTAGTCTGTTTTTTGAACATTTTTTAAAAGTAAACACGACTATGACACTCCCCTGATTGTTCAACGGCTAATGAGGTTTGCAATTCACCTACTGTTTCTCTCAACAACAACAAAGAGAGAAAGAGAGAGACTGGGGGGAGAGAGAGAGACAGAGACAGAGAGAGAGAGAGAGAGCGTTGTTGAGAGAAACAGTCGGTGAATTGCAAACCTCAAACTCACTAATTGTTTGTACACAAATATCCTACAAAGTAATTTCACTGCCTTAAAAGTTTTTTTCCCCTTTTTGTATATGATTTTCTCCTTGCTTAATCAAACATTCAATGTTGCCTCATCAGGAATCGCTGCAACTCTTCTCCAAGGAGGTCGCACTGCCCACTCAAATAGAAAGCTGAATGCTTTCAGGTAAGATGCAGTGTTATCCTGTACAGCATGCAATATAACAGATAATATGCTTTAACACACACCAGCACGGTTAATCTCAACTTTAACTAAAGAGAAAGGTGTAAAATAACACCAATATATCCCACCAAGTAATTTCACTGCCTTAAAAGTATTTTTCTCCTTTTTGTGTATGATTTTCTCCTTGCTTAATCAAACATTCAATGTTGCCTCATCAGGAATCGCTGCAACTCTGCTCCAAGGTGGTCGCACCGCCCACTCAACCTTTGCTCTCCCTCTGGATCTGACAAGATTCATTGCACTGGCTGTTGCCTCATCAGGAACCGCTGCAACTTTTCTCCAAGGAGGTCACACTGCCCACTCAACCTTTGCTCTCCCTCTGGATCTGACAAGACAACAACACCCAGTGTGTAACATTAGCAAAGGAACTGGTGCTGCTTAGCTGCTTCAAAAGTTTAAGCTCATTGTGTGGGATGAGTACAAAGGCCCACAAGAGGGCGCTTGAAGCACTCAACAGAACTCTTATTGATTATAAAATCACTCTGTACACTCTGTACAATACCAAACCTATTAGGTTTTCAAACTTTTACCAGAAGGAGTATTCACTTAGTCTTTGGTTGTAACTCCAGCATATTGTAAAATGTTCTATTGTTCTACATTATTGAAATAAATGTTCACTGTTGATTTCTAAACTGACCTGTAAATGTCTGCGATTGTATCTTTTATTTCACTATTCAACTCATTCACTGAATCTTTGTGAATAATGTAATATCACTCCTGGTGCTTGGGAAGAGTTCTTCAATCCCAACAGTTTTATAAACAGCTTTATAAACATGGCACAGATTTCTTGAGTTCCCCCTCCCTCCCAAACCGCTTCCCCCCAATCCCTTTCTCTCCTTCCCGCCCCCCCCCGCCTCCCCTGCTCTCTCTCTTCCCCCTAACTCGCGCTCTCTCTCTCTTCCCCCCAACTCGCTCTCTCTCTTCCAACAGCAACATGCCCTCGAGAAAGCCTCAGCACCGCCGGGCTCCCCCAGCTATTCTATATATATAAAAGACCTCTTCTGTCTGTCTGGATGTCTGTCTGGATGTCTGTCTGTCCGTGCTCTATACGTTTGAAAGTTATAGAGCGTACCGACGCACGCGTCGCCTCAAAAGAAAGCTTGCGATTCCGGACCGGTCATAGGCGTATTTACGTTTCGGCCGGACAAAAATCGCGCCCGCGGTATCCAAAAAACGTTCAGCGTTCCGCTCATTAGCATCTCATTAGCGACCGTGTGACGTCGAGGTCTACCAATCGTACGGCGGGTTCCTGGCGCGTGCCATCCTACAGTTGAGTGTCGAGTGACTTGATGATTGACCAATCCTACGCTTCGGTGACCTGACCGGTCGACCAATCGGTGTGTGTGTGGGCGGGCCTTATCCTTCTGAACCGAGGTGAGTGGCCGCCATCTTGCTTCCATTCTTTTTCCTGCTTTCTGCGTCTTTCTTTTCAAATATACATTTCCAGCAAACTAAAATGAATTTATTAAATTGTTTTAAAAAAAACTTCATTCTTTAGATGGGGTGTAATCTCACTCTTTAGATGGGGTGTAATCTCACTCTTTAGAGGGGGTGTAATCTCACTCTTTAGATGGGGTGTAATCTCACTCTTTAGATGGGGTGTAATCTCACTCTTTAGATGGGGTGTAATCTCATTCTTTAGATGGGGTGTAATCTCACTCTTTATATGGAGTGAAATCTCACTCTTTACATGGAGTGTAATCTCACTCTTTAGATGGGGTGTAATCTCACTCTTTAGATGGGGTGTAATCTCACTCTTTAGATGGGGTGTAATCTCATTCTTTAGATGGGGTGTCATCTCACTCTTTAGATGGGATGTAATCTCACTGTTTAGATGGGGTGTAATCTCACTCTTTAGATGGGGTGTAATCTCACTCTTTAGATGGGGTGTAATCTCACTCTTTAGATGGGGTGTAATCTCATTCTTCAGATGGGGTGTAATCTCACTCTTTAGATGGAGTGTAATCTCACTCTTTAGATGGGGTGTCATCTCACTCTTTAGATGGGATGTAATCTCACACTTTAGATGGGGTGTAATCTCACTCTTTCGATGGGGTGTAATCTCACTCTTTAGAAGGGGTGTAATCTCACTCTTTAGATGGGGTGTAATCTCACTCTTTAGATGGGGTGTAATCTCACTCTTTAGATGGGGTGTAATCTCACACTTTAGATGGGGTGTAATCTCACTCTTTAGATGGGGTGTAATCTCACTCTTTAGATGAGGTGTAATCTCACTCTTTAGATGGGGTGTAATCTCACTCTTTAGATGAGGTGTAATCTCACTCTTTAGATGGGGTGTAATCTCACTCTTTAGATGGGATGTAATCTCACTCTTTAGATGGGGTGTAATCTCATTCTTTAGATGGTGTGTAATCTCACTCTTTAGATGGGGTGTAATCTCACTCTTTATATGGAGTGTAATCTCACTCTTTAGATGGAGTGTAATCTCACACTTTAGATGGGGTGTAATCTCACTCTTTAGATGGGGTGTAATCTCACTCTTTAGATGGGGTGTAATCTCACTCTTTAGATGGGGTGTAATCTCACTCTTTAGATGGGGTGTAATCTCACACTTTAGATGGGGTGTAATCTCACTCTTTAGATGGGGTGTAATCTCACTCTTTAGATGGGGTGTAATCTCACTCTTTAGATGGGGTGTAATCTCACTCTTTAGATGGAGTGTAATCTCACTCTTTAGATGGAGTGTAATCTCACTCTTTAGATGGGGTGTAATCTCACTCTTTAGATGGGGTGTAATCTCACTCTTTAGATAGGGTGTAATCTCACTCTTTAGATGGGGTGTAATCTGACGCTTTAGATGGAGTGTAATCTCACTCTTTAGATGGGGTGTAATCTCACTCTTTAGATGGGGTGTAATCTCACTCTTTAGATGGGGTGTAATCTCACTCTTTAGATGGGGTGTAATCTCACTCTTTAGGTGGGGTGTAATCTCACGCTTTAGATGGAGTGTAATCTCGCTCTTTAGATGGGGTGTAATCTCACTCTTTAGATGGGGTGTAATCTCACTCTTTAGATGGGGTGTAATCTCACTCTTTAGATGGGGTGTAATCTCACTCTTTAGATGGGGTGTAATCTCACGCTTTAGATGGGGTGTAATCTCACTCTTTAGATGGGGTGTAATCTCACTCTTTAGATGGGGTGTAATCTCACTCTTTAGATGGAGTGTAATCTCACTCTTTAGATGGGGTGTAATCTCACTCATTAGATGGGGTGTAATCTCACTCTTTAGATGGGGTGTAATCTCACTCTTTAGATGGGGTGTAATCTCACTCTTTAGATGGGGTGTAATCTCACTCTTTAGATGCGGTGTAATCTCACTCTTTAGATGCGGTGTAATCTCACTCTTTAGATGGGGTGTAATCTCACTCTTTAGATGGGGTGTAATCTCACTCTTTAGATGGGGTGTAATCTCACTCTTTAGATGGGGTGTAATTTCCCTCTTAAGATGGGGTGTAATCTCACTCTTTAGATGGAGTGTAAACTCACTCTTTAGATGGGGTGTAATCTCACTCTTTAGATGGGGTGTAATCTCACTCTTTAGATGGGGTGTAATCTCACTCTTTAGATGGAGTGTAATCTCACTCTTTAGATGGGGTGTAATCTCACTCTTTAGATGGGGTGTAATCTCACTCTTTAGATGGGGTGTAATCTCACTCTTTATATGGAGTGTAATCTCACTCTTTAGATGGAGTGTAATCTCACACTTTAGATGGGGTGTAATCTCACTCTTTAGATGGGGTGTAATCTCACTCTTTAGATGGGGTGTAATCTCACTCTTTAGATGGGGTGTAATCTCACTCTTTAGATGGAGTGTAATCTCACACTTTACATGGGGTGTAATCTCACTCTTTAGATGGGGTGTAATCTCACTCTTTAGATGGGGTGTAATCTCACTCTTTAGATGGAGTGTAATCTCACTCTTTAGATGGAGTGTAATCTCACTCTTTAGATGGGGTGTAATCTCACTCTTTAGATGGGGTGTAATCTCACTCTTTAGATGGGGTTTAATCTCACTCTTTAGATAGGGTGTAATCTCACTCTTTAGATGGGGTGTAATCTCACTCTTTAGATGGGGTGTAATCTGACGCTTTAGATGGAGTGTAATCTCACTCTTTAGATGGGGTGTAATCTCACTCTTTAGATGGGGTGTAATCTCACTCTTTAGATGGGGTGTAATCTCACTCTTTAGGTGGGGTGTAATCTCACGCTTTAGATGGAGTGTAATCTCACTCTTTAGATGGGGTGTAATCTCACTCTTTAGGTGGGGTGCAATCTCACGCTTTAGATGGAGTGTAATCTCGCTCTTTAGATGGGGTGCAATCTCACGCTTTAGATGGAGTGTAATCTCGCTCTTTAGATGGGATGTAATCTCACTCTTTAGATGGGGTGTAATCTCACTCTTTAGATGGAGTGTAATCTCACTCTTTAGATGGGGTGTAATCTCACTCTTTAGATGGGGTGTAATCTCACTCTTTAGGTGGGGTGTAATCTCACGCTTTAGATGGAGTGTAATCTCACTCTTTAGATGGGGTGTAATCTCACTCTTTAGATGGGGTGTAATCTCACTCTTTAGATGGGGTGTAATCTCACCCTTTAGATGGGGTGTAATCTCACCCTTTAGATGGGGTGTAATCTCACTCTTTAGATGGGGTGTAATCTCACTCTTTAGATGGGGTGTAATCTCACTCTTTAGATGGGGTGTAATCTCACTCTTTAGATGCGGTGTAATCTCACTCTTTAGATGGAGTGTAATCTCACTCTTTAGATGCGGTGTAATCTCACTCTTTAGATGGGGTGTAATCTCACTCTTTAGATGGGGTGTAATCTCACTCTTTAGATGGGGTGTAATCTCACTCTTTAGATGGGGTGTAATTTCACTCTTAAGATGGGGTGTAAACTCACTCTTTAGATGGGGTGTAATCTCACTCTTTAGATGGGGTGTAATCTCACTCTTTAGATGGGGTGTAATCTCACTCTTTAGATGGAGTGTAATCTCACTCTTTAGATGGAGTGTAATCTCACTCTTTAGATGGAGTGTAATCTCACTCTTTAGATGGGGTGTAATCTCACTCTTTAGATGGGGTGTAATCTCACTCTTTAGATGGAGTGTAATCTCACTCTTTAGATGGAGTGTAATCTCACTCTTTAGATGGAGTGTAATCTCACTCTTTAGATGGAGTGTAATCTCACTCTTTAGATGGAGTGTAATCTCACTCTTTAGATGGGGTGTAATCTCACTCTTTAGATGGGGTGCAATCTCACTCTTTAGATGGGGTGTAATCTCACTCTTTAGATGGAGTGTAATATCACTCTTTAGATGGGGTGTAATCTCACTCTTTAGATGGAGTGTAATCTCACTCTTTAGATGGAGTGTAATCTCACTCTTTAGATGGAGTGTAATCTCACTCTTTAGATGGGGTGTAATCTCACTCTTTAGATGGGGTGCAATCTCACTCTTTAGATGGGGTGTAATCTCACTCTTTAGATGGAGTGTAATATCACTCTTTAGATGGGGTGTAATCTCACTCTTTAGATGGAGTGTAATCTCACTCTTTAGATGGGGTGTAATCTCACTCTTTAGATGGGGTGTAATCTCACTCTTTAGATGGGGTGTAATCTCACTCTTTAGATGAGGTGTAATCTCACTCTTTAGATGAGGTGTAATCTCACCCTTTATATGGAGTGTAATCTCATTCTTTAGATGGGGTGTAATCTCTCTCTTTAGATGGGGTGTAATCTCACTCTTTAGATGGAGTGTAATCTCACCCTTTATATGGAGTGTAATCTCATTCTTTAGATGGGGTGTAATCTCTCTCTTTAGATGAGGTGTAATCTCACTCTTTAGATGAGGTGTAATCTCACCCTTTATATGGAGTGTAATCTCATTCTTTAGATGGGGTGTAATCTCACTCTTTAGATGGGGTGTAATCTCACTCTTTAGATGGAGTGTAATCTCACTCTTTAGATGGAGTGTAATCTCACTCTTTAGATGGGTTGTAATCTCACTCTTTAGATGGGGTGTAATCTCACTCTTTAGATGGGGTGTAATCTCACTCTTTAGATGGAGTGTAATCTCACTCTTTAGATGGGGTGTAATCTCACTCTTTAGATGGGGTGTAATCTCACTCTTTAGATGGGGTGTAATCTCACTCTTTAGATGGGGTGTAATCTCATTCTTTAGATGGGGTGTAATCTCACTCTTTAGATGGGGTGTAATCTCACTCTTTAGATGGGGTGTAATCTCACTCTTTAGATGGGTTGTAATCTCACTCTTTAGATGGGGTGTAATCTCACTCTTTAGATGGAGTGTAATCTCACTCTTTAGATGGGGTGTAATCTCACTCTTTAGATGGGGTGTAATCTCACTCTTTAGATGGGGTGTAATCTCACTCTTTAGATGGGGTGTAATCTCACTCTTTAGATGGGGTGTAATCTCACTCTTTAGATGGGGTGTAATCTCATTCTTTAGATGGGGTGCAATCTCACTCTTTATATGGAGTGAAATCTCACTCTTTAGATGGAGTGTAATCTCACTCTTTAGATGGGGTGTAATCTCACTCTTTAGATGGGGTGTAATCTCACTCTTTAGATGGGGTGTAATCTCATTCTTTAGATGGGGTGTCATCTCACTCTTTAGATGGGATGTAATCTCACTCTTTAGATGGGGTGTAATCTCACTCTTTAGATGGGGTGTAATCTCACTCTTTAGATGGGGTGTAATCTCACTCTTTAGATGGGGTGTAATCTCACTCTTTATATGGAGTGAAATCTCACTCTTTAGATGGGGTGTAATCTCACTCTTTAGATGGGGTGTCATCTCACTCTTTAGATGGGGTGTAATCTCACTCTTTAGATGGGGTGTAATCTCATTCTTTAGATGGGGTGTAATCTCACTCTTTAGATGGGGTGTAATCTCACTCTTTAGATGGGGTGTAATCTCACTCTTTAGATGGGGTGTAATCTCATTCTTTAGATGGGGTGTAATCTCACTCTTTAGATGGAGTGTAATCTCACTCTTTAGATCGGGTGTAATCTCACTCTTTAGATGGGGTGTAATCTCATTCTTTAGATGGGGTGTAATCTCACTCTTTAGATGGGGTGTAATCTCACTCTTTAGATGGGGTGTAATCTCACTCTTTAGATGGGGTGTAATCTCATTCTTTAGATGGGGTGTAATCTCACTCTTTAGATGGGGTGTAATCTCACTCTTTAGATGGGGTGTAATCTCATTCTTTAGATGGGGTGTAATCTCATTCTTTAGATGGGGTGTAATCTCACTCTTTAGATGGAGTGTAATCTCACTCTTTAGATGGGGTGTCATCTCACTCTTTAGATGGGGTGTAATCTCACTCTTTCGATGGGGTGTAATCTCACTCTTTAGATGGTGTGTAATCTCACACTTTAGATGGGGTGTAATCTCACTCTTTAGATGGGGTGTAATCTCACTCTTTAGATGGGGTGTAATCTCACTCTTTAGATGGGGTGTAATCTCACTCTTTTGATGGGGTGTAATCTCACTCTTTAGATGGGGTGTAATCTCACTCTTTAGATGGGGTGTAATCTCACTCTTTAGATGAGGTGTAATCTCACTCTTTAGATGGGGTGTAATCTCACTCTTTAGATGAGGTGTAATCTCACTCTTTAGATGGGGTGTAATCTCATTCTTTATATGGAGTGTAATCTCACTCTTTAGATGGGATGTAATCTCACTCTTTAGATGGGGTGTAATCTCATTCTTTAGATGGTGTGTAATCTCACTCTTTAGATGGGGTGTAATCTCACTCTTTATATGGAGTGTAATCTCACTCTTTAGATGGGGTGTAATCTCATTCTTTAGATGGTGTGTAATCTCACTCTTTAGATGGGGTGTAATCTCACTCTTTATATGGAGTGTAATCTCACTCTTTAGATGGAGTGTAATCTCACACTTTAGATGGGGTGTAATCCCACTCTTTAGATGAGGTGTAATCTCACTCTTTAGATGGGGTGTAATCTCACTCTTTAGATGAGGTGTAATCTCACTCTTTAGATGGGGTGTAATCTCATTCTTTATATGGAGTGTAATCTCACTCTTTAGATGGGATGTAATCTCACTCTTTAGATGGGGTGTAATCTCACTCTTTATATGGAGTGTAATCTCACTCTTTAGATGGAGTGTAATCTCACTCTTTAGATGGGGTGTAATCTCACTCTTTAGATGGGATGTAATCTCACTCTTTAGATGGGGTGTAATCTCACTCTTTATATGGAGTGTAATCTCACTCTTTAGATGGGATGTAATCTCACTCTTTAGATGGGGTGTAATCTCACTCTTTATATGGAGTGTAATCTCACTCTTTAGATGGGGTGTAATCTCACTCTTTAGATGGGGTGTAATCTCACACTTTAGATGGGGTGTAATCTCACTCTTTAGATGGGGTGTAATCTCACTCTTTAGATGGAGTGTAATCTCACTCTTTAGATGGGGTGTAATCTCACTCTTTAGATGGGGTGTAATCTCACTCTTTAGATGGGGTGTAATCTCACTCTTTAGATGGGGTGTAATCTCACTCTTTAGATGGGGTGTAATCTCACTCTTTAGATGGGGTGTAATCTCACACTTTAGATGGGGTGTAATCTCACTCTTTAGATGGGGTGTAATCTCACACTTTAGATGGGGTGTAATCTCACTCTTTAGATGGGGTGTAATCTCACTCTTTAGATGGGGTGTAATCTCACTCTTTAGATGGGGTGTAATCTCACTCTTTAGATGGGGTGTAATCTCACTCTTTAGATGGGGTGTAATCTCACTCTTTAGATGGGGTGTAATCTCACTCTTTAGATGGGGTGTAATCTCACACTTTAGATGGGGTGTAATCTCACACTTTAGATGGGGTGTAATCTCACTCTTTAGATGGGGTGTAATCTCACTCTTTAGATGGGGTGTAATCTCACTCTTTAGATGGAGTGTAATCTCTCTCTTTACATGGGGTGTAATCTCACCCTTTAGATGGGGTGTAATCTCACTCTTTAGATGGAGTGTAATCTCTCTCTTTACATGGGGTGTAATCTCACCCTTCAGATGGGGTGTAATCTCACTCTTTAGATGGAGTGTAATCTCACTCTTTAGATGGGGTGTAATCTCACCCTTTAGATGGGGTGTAATCTCACTCTTTAGATGGGGTGTAATCTCACCCTTTAGATGGGGTGTAATCTCACTCTTTAGATGGAGTGTAATCTCTCTCTTTACATGGGGTGTAATCTCACCCTTCAGATGGGGTGTAATCTCACACTTTAGATGGGGTGTAATCTCACTCTTTAGATGGGGTGTAATCTCACTCTTTAGATGGGGTGTAATCTCACTCTTTAGATGGAGTGTAATCTCTCTCTTTACATGGGGTGTAATCTCACCCTTTAGATGGGGTGTAATCTCACTCTTTAGATGGAGTGTAATCTCTCTCTTTACATGGGGTGTAATCTCACCCTTCAGATGGGGTGTAATCTCACACTTTAGATGGGGTGTAATCTCACACTTTAGATGGGGTGTAATCTCACTCTTTAGATGGGGTGTAATCTCACTCTTTAGATGGGGTGTAATCTCACTCTTTAGATGGAGTGTAATCTCTCTCTTTACATGGGGTGTAATCTCACCCTTTAGATGGGGTGTAATCTCACTCTTTAGATGGGGTGCAATCTCTCTCTTTACATGGGGTGTAATCTCACCCTTTAGATGGGGTGTAATCTCACTCTTTAGATGGGGTGTAATCTCACTCTTTAGATGGGGTGTAATCTCACTCTTTAGATGGAGTGTAATCTCACTCTTTAGATGGGGTGTAATCTCACTCTTTAGATGGAGTGTAATCTCACTCTTTAGATGGGGTGCAATCTCACTCTCTAGATGGGGTGTAATCTCACTCTTTAGATGGGGTGTAATCTCACACATTAGATGGGGTGTAATCTCACACTTTAGATGGGGTGTAATCTCACTCTTTAGATGGAGTGTAATCTCACTCTTTAGATGGGGTGTAATCTCACTCTTTAGATGGGGTGTTGTTACGTCCATGTATAATGAGACACAGACTGCGGAGAACGGTACAACAGGTGTTTACTCAACGTGGCTCACACTGCAACTGAACTGTACAAATTACTACTCAGGCTATATACAGGTGTGGTCACTGCCGGTACTGCAGTATACATGAGTTGTAAAAGATAGTTCCCCACTTAAAGGTATATACATTACAATTCCTCCCCTTTTAGATTAACAGTACCATAACACTCATTTAACAATTAAATATCAAACTAATTACAATTAACACTTTTAACATGCAACATTAGCTGAAAATAGTCTATTTATATATTCAATCTTTGGGGAGGCTTCCTGAGCATAAGAACATAAGAAATAGGAGCAGGAGTAGGCCAATCGTCCCCTCGAGCCTGCTCCGCCATTCAATAAGATCATGGCTGATCTGATCCTAACCGCCAATCTACTTTCACAGAACCATCTCCTAAATCTAACAGAATTAGACACACGAAATAGGAGCAGGATCAGGCTACACGGCCCCTGGGCCCGCTCCGCTACCCACAGGGCCATGTCCGATCCGAACCTAGACTCATGTCCAAATTCCTGCCCGCTCCCTGTAACCCTTAATTCTCTTTACTTCTCGGAAACTGTCTATTTCTGTTTTAAATTTATGTAATGATGTAGCTTCTACAGCTTTTTGGGGCAGCATATTCCATGGACCTACCACCCTCTGAGTGACGTAGTTCCTCCTCATCTCAATTTTGAAAGAGCAGCCCCTTATTCTAAGACTATGCCCCCTAGTTCTAGTTTCACCCATCATCGGGAACATCCTCCCCGCATCCACCCGATCCAACCCCTTCACAATCTTATATGTTTCAATAAGATCGCCTCTCATTCTTCTGAACTCCAATGAGTAGAGTCCCAATCTACTCAACCTCTCCTCATATGTCCATCCCCTCATCCCCGGGATTAACCGAGTGAACCTTCTTTGTACTGACTCGACAGCAAGTATGTCTTTTCTTAAGTATGGACACCAAAACTGTACGCAGTATTCCAGGTGCGGTCTCACCAATACCTTGTACAACTGAAGCAATACCTCCCTATTTTTATATTGTATCCCCCTAGCAATGAAAGCCAACATTCCATTGGCCTTCTTAATCACTTGCTGCACCTGCATAATAACCTTTTGAGTTTCGTGCACCAGGACCCCCAGATCCCTTTGTACTTCAGTACTTTCTAGTTTCTTGCCATTAAGATAATACCTTGCTCTACGATTTTTCCTGCCAAAGTGCATAACCTCACACTTTCCAGTATTGTATTCCATCTGCCAAATCTCTGCCCACTTACTTAGCCTGTCTATGTCCCCTTGCAGGTTTTTTATGTCCTCCTCACTCACTACTTTCCCTCCCATCTTAGTATCATCTGCAAACTTTGATATGTTACACTCGGTCCCCTCCTCCAAATCGTTAATATAGACTGTAAAGAGTTGGGGACCCAGCACTGACCCCTGCGGAACACCACTAGTTACTGATTGCCAGTCTGAGAATGAACCATTTATCCCAACTCTCTGCCTTCTGTTAGATAGCCAATCCTCTATCCATGCCAGAATATTACCCCCAATCCCGTGATTTTTTATCTTAAGCAATAATCTTTTGTGTGGCACCTTGTCAAATGCCTTTTGGAAGTCTAAATACACTACGTCCACTGGTTCCCCTTTATCCACCCTATATGTTACTTCCTCAAAGATCTCCAGCAAATTTGTCAAACATGACTTCCCCTTCATAAAACCATGCTGACTTTGTACTATTAAATTATGATTATCCAAATGTCCTGTTACTGTGTCCTTAATAATGGACTCCAAAATTTTACCTACCACAGATGTTAGGCTAACCGATCTATAGTTTCCAGCCTTCTGTCTACTGCCCTTTTTAAATAAGGGTGTTACGTTAGCAGCTTTCCAGTCTGCCGGGACCTTTGCTGAGTCCAGGGAGTTTTGGAAAATTATTACTAATGCATCCACAATCCCTACCGCCACTTCCCTCAAGACCCTAGGATGTAAGCCATCAGGTCCAGGTGCTTTATCCGCCTTGAGTCCCATTATTTTACCGAGTACCACTTCCTTAGTGATTTTGATCGTGTTTAGCTCCTCCCCCCATATAGCCCCCTGTTTGTCCAGTGTTGGGATATTCTTAGTTTCCTCTACTGTAAAGACTGATACAAAATATTCATTCAGTGTTTTTGCCATCTCCATATTTCCCACCATTAATTTCCCGGTCTCATCCTCTAAGGGACCAACATTTACTTTAGCCACCCTTTTTTCTTTTTATATAACTATAAAAACTCTTACTATCTGTTTTTATATTTTTTGCTAATTTACTTTCATAATCTATCTTCCCTTTCTTAATCAATCTTTTTGTTATTTTTTGCTGTCTTTTAAAGTTTCCCCAATCCTCCATCCTCCCACTAGATTTGGCAACCTTATATGCCCTTGTTTTTAGTCGAAAACGATCCTTAATTTCTTTACTTAGCCACGGATGGCTGTCTTTTCTTTTACAACCTTTTCTTCTCAGTGGAATATATATTTTTTGGAAGTTGTAAAATAACTCCTTAAATGTACACCACTGATCATGTATCGTCTTACCCTTTAATCTATTTTCCCAATCCACTCTACTCAATTCCTTTCTGGATAGTGCCTTTCCCGAGTGTCTTGCTCTTGGTGCGGAGGCGAACCTGGCCCCCTGTCATCGGTTGGTTCATCAGCTTCCGATGCTACTGTTTCTGGGGTAGATGCGACCTGTACGTCGGGTTCATCACCAGGTACGTATGGGCGAGGCATGGGGTTGACTTGTTCCTGTGACTCTAGGATCTGGTCAGCATGGCGTCTCACGATGCTCTCCCCAACGTCCACTGAGTACATTAGTGGGCCCTGCCGTGTGCATATCGTTCCTGGCTGCCATTTTTCTGTTCGGTAGTCGCGGGCCAAGACTGGTTGCCCTACATTGAAGCTCCTTGTTGGCTTCTCATGGATGTGCTGGAATTGCTTACTCTCAACATCTCTTCGTACGTTTGGTCTGAGCAAATCCAGGCGAGATCTTAACCTTCGGTTAAAGAACATCATGGCTGGGGCCTGGTTGGTGACTGCATGTGTCGCATTCCGGTAGGCGAACAGGAAATTGTCCACCTTGTGCTGCAGCAGAATGTTGTCATTGTACATAGCCTTTATTGCCTTCTTAAAGGTTTGTACAAACCTCTCAGCCAATCCATTTGTGGCTGGATGATACGGGGCGGATGTGTAATGCCTTACCCCATTCTTTTTCAAGAACCTCCGTGTGGTAAACCACGTTCACTATCGTATCACTGTTAGTAGTTAGCACTGTTCACCACTGTTCGTTATAACTGTATCACTGACCACTATTGTATCACGGTACGAGGTCGCCTCTTGCCACACTGCTATACCTGGGATGACCACTGCCGACTCCGCCTTGGCTCCACCCACCAGGCCAGGTATAAAGGTGAGCGACTGGCTGGTATTCCTCCTGCTTGGATCGGATCACCCACGAGAGTGGGCTCTGTTATTTAGTCAATAAAAACCTTTTGTCACCTTCGTAACTCTTCGCCTTTTATTGGAGGAATTGATAGGTATATCAATTTTATTGACTAAATTTAATGATGTCCGACAACGAGTCACAACCGGCGGAGGAGCCACCAGCGCAGCTCCCAGGAGCACAGCCACACCAGCCAGCTTGGCTGCGAGCCCTCAGACCGCCGTACCTGGACCTGAACCCACGAGCAGCAAACTCAGCCGCAGACTTTAAACACTGGCTGGTCTGCTTCGAATCATACCTGAGAGAACCCAGCGTCCCTCAGGCATCCAAACTAAGTGTCCTGCAGGCACAACTGAGCCCGAGAGTATACACTCTCATCGAGGACATGACTACCTACGAGACCGCCATCAACCTGCTGAAACAGAAGTACCGGACCCCGGTAAACTACATGTACGCTAGGCACCTCCTAAGATCACGGCCGCAACAGCCAGGAGAATCAGTAGCCGAATTCTCACAGGCGCTATATGCACTCGCCAGGAACTGTGACTTTAAATCGGTGTCGGCAGCCGAAAATACTGAAGATAATATCCGCGACGCATTCCTGAAAGGCCTACGGTCCGAGTACTCACGGCAAAGACTGCTGGAAGCTAAAGACCTCAGCATGGAAAAAGCTGAAGCCCTCGCTATCTCCCTGGAAGTGGCCCACCAAGATCAGGAAGCATTCACCAGGTACTGCTCGCAACCCTGGGACTCGGGCCCGACCCCTACCACAGCACCCTTCCCAGCGCCGCCCCCGGGACCAACCTCTGCGTCGGCGTCCCGGACCCGACCGGCCCCGCCACCCCCGGCACCGACACCGACATCGGGCATCCGCGATCGGGCCGCCGGCTGTTTTTTTTGTGGCCAGGAGAAGCACCCGAGGTCGCGCTGCCCAGCCAAGAACTCCATATGCAAAACCTGCCTGAAGAAAGGCCACTTCTCCAAGGCCTGCAGGAGCGGATCCTCAGAGGCCAGCAGTGCCGCATGCGAACTATGGGGGCGGCCATCTTCGTTTAGGGCAACTGAGGCCAGCATCCCCACACATGAGTCATGGGGGCGGCCATCTTTGTTTACGGCAACTGAGGCCAGCATCCCCACACATGAGTCATGGGGGCGGCCATCTTTGATTAAGGCAACCGACCCCAATAGTGCCTCATGTGAGCTACGGGGGCAGCCATCTTCTCCGTCATTTTGCCCTACCTCATGGGAGACGACATTTTACTCACCACGCCCGACCACCTCGCCCGCAGATGACAACGACTCGCTCAGCTACACACTAGCTTCCGTCACCCTGGACCAAGCCCGCCCGCACCATCTGTCCTAGTCAATGATGGACATCAAAGTGAACGGCCACGCCACGACCTGCCTGTTCGACAGCGGAAGCACGGAGAGCTTCATCCACCCAGACACGGTGAGCCACTACTCCCTCTCTGTCCTACCAACGCGCAGCCGAATCTCGATGGCATCGAGGTCCCACGCCACGGACATCAGCGGCTACTGTGTCGTGACCCTGTCGGTTAAGGGCACGGAGTATAAAAACTTTAAACTCCTCGTCCTCCCCCATCTCTGCGCTGCCGTCCTACTAGGGCTGGACTTCCAATCCCACCTCCAAAGCGTAACCCTAGCATACGGTGGACCCCTCCCCCCACTCACAGTCAACAACCAGCAAACGTTAAACCGCCCACCGCGTAACACCTGCAGCCTCTCCACCCTCAAGGTCCCGCCACCCTCCCTGTTTGCTAACCTTACCCCTGACTGCAAACCCGTCGCTACCAAGAGCAGGCGGTATAGCGCCGGGGACAGAGCCTTCATTAGCTCTGAGGTGCGGCGCCTCCTGAAAGAGGGCATTATCGAGGGGAGCAGCAGCCCCTGGCGTGCCCAGGTCGTAGTCGTAAAGACCGGCGATAAAAATCGCTTGGTCATCGACTACAGCCAGACCATAAACAGATATACCCAGCTGGACGCATACCCCCTCCCCCGCATATCTGACATGGTCAATCAGATTGCACAGTATAAAGTATTCTCGACCATCGACCTGAAGTCGGCCTACCACCAACTCCCTATCCACCCTGAGGACCGCCAGTATACCGCCTTCGAGGCGAATGGGCGCCTATACCACTTCCTTAGGGTCCCCTTCGGTGTCACTAATGGGGTCTCGGTCTTCCAAAGGGAGATGGACCAGATGGTTGACCAGAACGAACTGCAGGCTACATTCCCCTACCTAGATAACGTCACTATCTGCGGCCGCGACCGGCAGGAACATGACGCGAATCTGGAGAAATTCCTCCGTACGGCCCAACGGCTGAACCTCACCTACAATAAGGAGAAATGCGTGTTTAACACCACGCGCCTTGCCATCCTCGGCTGCGTAGTGGAGAACGGAATCATCGGCCCCGACCCAGAAAGAATGCGCCCCCTCATGGAGCTACCCCTCCCCCACTGCCCTAAAGCACTTAGGAGAACCCTGGGGCTTTTCGCCTACTATGCCCAATGGGTACCCAATTACGCGGACAAAGCCAGACCCCTCCTGAAAGCCACTTCCTTCCCCCTCACGGAGGAGGCGTGCGCGGCCTTCTCCCTCATTAAGGGAGACATAGCCAAGGCCACGATGCACGCAGTGGACGAGTCCATCCCCTTCCAGGTGGAGAGCGACGCATCCGACTTCGCCTTAGCCGCCACCCTAAACCAGGAGGGGAGGCCAGTGGCCTTCTTCTCAAGGACCCTACAGGGCCCCGAGATCCGACATTCGTCGGTCGAGAAAGAGGCCCAGGCGATCGTGGAGGCAGTACGGCGCTGGAGGCACTACCTGGCAGGCAAACGATTTACCCTCCTCACCGACCAGCGTTCGGTGGCTTTCATGTTTAATAACAAGCTGAAGGGCAAAATCAAGAATGACAAGATTTTGAGATGGAGAATCGAGCTCTCCACCTACGATTATGAGATCTTGTACCGGCCAGGCAAGCTGAACGAATCCCCTGATGCCCTTTCACGAATGACATGCGCCAGCGCGCATATCGATAGGCTTCAGACCCTCCACGACCAGCTCTGCCACCCCGGAGTCACCAGACTCTACCATTTCATTAAGGCCCGCAACCTGACCTACTCCATCGAGGAGGTCAGGACCATGACCAGGAACTGCCAGACCTGTGCGGAGTGCAAACCGCACTTCTATAGGCCGGACCGAGCAAGCCTGATCAAGGCCACCCGCCCCTTCGAGCGCCTGAGCATCGACTTTAAGGGGCCCCTCCCGTCCTCTGACCGTAATGTGTACTTCCTCAACATCGTTGATGAGTACTCCCGTTTCCCCTTTGCCTTCCCCTGCCCCGACATGAGCAGTAGCACGGTCATTAAGTGCCTGAATGCCCTCTTCGCCTTGTTCGGGTTCCCGAACTATATACACAGCGACCGGGGCTCCTCCTTCATGAGCGAGGAACTCCGGCAATTCCTCCTAGAGAGAGGTATTGCAGCAAGCAGGACCACCAGCTACAACCCCAGAGGTAACGGTCAGGTGGAAAGAGAGAACGCGACGGTATGGAAGGCCGTCCTCTTAGCCTTAAAGTCTAAGGGCCTCCCAACCTCCCGCTGGCAAGAAGTCCTCCCGACAGCGCTGCACTCCATCCGGTCATTACTTTGCACGGCCACTAACACCACCCCCCATGAACGAATGTTCGTTTTCCCCAGGAAGTCGACTACGGGAACCACTCTACCAACCTGGCTGACCGCCCCGGGGCCGGTCTGGCTGCGGAAACGCGTGAGGGCCCATAAAACGGACCCCCTGGTCGAGAGGGTGAACCTCCTGCACGCCAACCCCCAGTACGCCTACGTGGCGTACCCAGACGGGCGGGAGGACACTGTCTCCCTACGAGACCTCGCACCCTCAGCCGATCCGGAAACACCGCCACCACCCCCCCCAACCCCAGCCCAGGTAGACGGCATGCCGGAACCCCACGAGCCCTCGCCGACCACGCAAACACCAGCATCAACACCGGATAAGGCACCAGCACCAGATAAGGCAACACCACTGCTGCGGCGATCGGAGAGGCTTACAAAGCCTCCGGACAGACTGACCTACCAGAATTGGTAGTACACTTCACCCCGCCGGACTTAATTCTAAACAAGGGGTGAATGTGGTAAACCACGTTCACTATCGTATCACTGTTAGTAGTTAGCACTGTTCACCACTGTTCGTTATAACTGTATCACTGACCACTATTGTATCACGGTACGAGGTCGCCTCTTGCCACACTGCTATACCTGGGATGACCACTGCCGACTCCGCCTTGGCTCCACCCACCAGGCCAGGTATAAAGGTGAGCGACTGGCTGGTATTCCTCCTGCTTGGATCGGATCACCCACGAGAGTGGGCTCTGTTATTTAGTCAATAAAAACCTTTAGTCACCTTCGTAACTCTTCACCTTTTATTGGAGGAATTGATAGGTATATCACTCCGGAACTCTTCGGGCACAAACTGTGGTCCGTTGTCGGAGCAAATCTGTTCTGGCAAGCCATTCCTGGAAAAATGGTCCGTAGGACTGCAATAGTTTTCTCCGTGGTGGTGGAGGACATTTTGATGACCTCAGGCCATTTCAAGTGCGCATCCACAGCTATTAAAAACATTGAGTCCATGAATGGACCAGCAAAATCAGTATGCACCCGTTGCCATGGAGATGAGGGCCACTCCCATGGGTGTAGAGGGGCCTGTGGTGGTGCATTTTGGGCTTTCTGGCATCCTGAGCAGCTCTTGGTCAGGTCCTCGATTTGTTTATCGATTCCCAGCCACCACACATAAGCCCTGGCTAGGCTTTTCATTTTTACCCCTCCCAGATGACCCTCCTGAAGCTCATTGAGCATTCTATCCCTTAACTTGGGTGGAATTACCACTCGGGATCCACACATCAAGGTCCCCCGGCACACTGACAGCTGTTCTCTCCTTGTCGAGAATGCTGGCAACAGTGAGTCGCCATGTGCTGGCCATCCCTTCACCGTCAAATCATATACCCGAGACAGTGTCGGGTCATTTCGGGTTTCCTTTTCGATACAAGCGTTAGTTACCGGTTGGTATTCAACTATAGTCGAATGGAATATTTCGACAGGATCCACTGCTGGTGCTTCCTCCGCAGTAGGCAGTGGCAGGCGTGATAGCCCATCAGCATTTCCATGCTGTTTCATGCCCTTATATTCAATCTCATAGTGGTGCGCCCCTAGAAAAAGTGACCATCTTTGTAGCCGTTGCGCAGTCATCACTGGAGCGCCCTTCTTCGGATTAAAAATGGAGACAAGAGGCTGGTGATCAGTCAGCAAGGTGAATTTCTGCCCGTGCAGATAGTGATTGAACTTTTTCACTCCCCACACTAGGCTGAGGGCCTCACTGTCAATCTGGGCGTAGTTACGCTCGGCTGAGGTTAGTGATCGTGACGCAAAGGCTATTGGCCTCTCTGAGCCGTCCGAGAATTTGTGTGACAGCACCGCTCCAATGCCGTAGGGTGAAGCATCACATGCCAACCGAATTGGTAATGCTGGGTTGTAATGGGCCAATACCTCTTTCGATGTGATTAGTGTTTTGCTCTTCTGGAAAGCTCGTCTACATTCGTCACTCCACTTCCATGGCACCCCAGTTTGCAGTAAGGTGTTCAGTGGGTGTAGTATTGTAGACAAATTTGGCAAGAACTTATGGTAGTAGTTTACCAGCCCGAGGAATGACCTCAGTTGTGACACATTTTCCGGTGCTGGAGCCTTGACTACTGCCTCAATCTTCTCTGGGGACTTATATAACCCCTCTTTATCGATAACGTGGCCACAATACGAGATCTGTTTTCTAAAAAACTCGCATTTGGGGCGGTTAGCTCGGAGCCCATATTCCTGCAATCTAGTGAGCACCTGCTCCAGGTTGGCAAGGTGATCACTGTCATTTTCGCCCGTGACCAGGATGTCGTCCAAATAACACTGGTTCCCTGGGATCCCTTGCAGGACTTGTTCCATTGCCCTCTGCCAAATAGCCGGAGGTGATGCTACCCCGAATACCAGCCGATTGTATTGGTAGAGACCTTTATGGGTGTTGATGGTGAGGTATTTTTTTGATGCATCTTCTACCTCCATTTGCAGATATGCCTGGGCCAGATCAATCTTAGTGAAGCGTTTCCCTCCAGATAGCGAGGCGAAAATATCTTCAATCCGCGGAAGTGGATATTGTACGGTGTGAAGGACCGGTTTCACTGTTACCTTAAAGTCCCCACAGATGCGAACCTTCCTTGGTTCCCCAGGCGTGCTGCTCAACGACTTTTTCATCACAGGGATGATGGGTGTAGCCCACTCGCTCCAGTCCACCTTGGACAGTACACCTGAACGTTCCAGACTCTCCAGCTCTGCTTCGACGGCTGGGCGGATCGCATAAGGTACCGGTCTGGCCTTAAAAAATGTTGGGCTTGCGTTTTCTTCAATTTTAATCGTCGCTGTCATGCCTTTTAGTGTTCTGAGTCCTTGCTGGAACACTTCTTTCGCGTCAGTTAGGATCTTTGACAGTCACCCAGGTGTGATGTCGTCATCTTTTTTGTCAGCCATAGTCAGTGCCTGTATGGAATGCCAATCCAGTTGTATTTTCTGGATCCATTCATGTCCCAGTAATGGTGGTCCTCCATCTTGCAATACATACAGGTCTAGTTTTGGTGTTTCCTTACCGTTATATAGAACGGTCACCCTTATTTTTCCTTTGGGGTAGACTTTTTGCCCCGTGTACGTCTTCAAAATAATTTTTGTGTCTCTCAAGGGTATGTGTGAGAATAGCCGCTCATAGTCCCGTCAGTTTATGATTGTTAGGGCTGATCCTGTGTCCAATTCCATCTTTACCTGGACTCCTGCTATCTTGAGAGTGACCCAAATGGTTCGGTGATCCTCCGTTGTGATCACATTATATAGTTTCAGACAACTCAGTTCCCTGCTTTCGGAGTCATTATCATTCTTTTGTTCGTCTGAACTATTCTCTGTTATCTTATGTACCTTCTTGTACTTTCCTTTGGTCGGTTTCTTATTGCTGGTTTTCTTTCCCGACCTGCAGACTCGTGCTATGTGTCCTACTTTTCCACACTGTCTGCACACTTTGTCTTTGAACCAGCAATCATTCTGGTCGTGTGTTGTTCTGCCGCAGCGATAGCACTTCTCTGTTCCATATGACATTTTGTTTGTGCCATATTCTTGCGGTCTCTGTTGTATCTCTGCAGCGCCCTGTGCTGCTGCTTCATATGATACCGCAATGCTGAAAGCCTTTTCCAGCGTAGGGTCCTTTTCAGATAAAAGCTGTTTCTGGGTTCCTTCACTTTGAAGCCCACACACAAACTTGTCCCTTAAGGTATCTGCCAGTCCCACTCCAAACTGGCAGTGTTTCGATAATTTGCGCAGTTCTGTTAAATAATCAGCATTGCTTTCATCCTTATGCTGGTTCCGTTTGTGAAACTTGAATCTTCTTGCTATCAGCAGCGGTGTGGGGTTTAAATGTTCCTTTAGTATGGTTACTATATCTTCAAAGCTCTTTTCCATTGGCTTCGTTGGGGTTACTAGATTTCGTAATAAACCATAAGACTTTGCACCCATTAAATTTAACAATACCGACGCTTTCTTGTCATCTGACACCCCATTTGCCTTGCAGTACACCTCTATTCATTCGACATATGTAGTCCAATCTTCGACTTCATTGTCAAATGCGGTGATACTGCCACTCTTCGGCATTTTGGGTGTGGTTTAAGATGGCGTCTCCCAATGGCTTAAAATGGCGTCTCCCGCGCTTTCCTTCCACCCCCGCTGCTGCCGACGCTGTTCCCGGCGGTTCTCGTGGCAATGGCGGCGCCCTGTAGGTTTCGCGCTCTTCTCCTGCGCTGTTGCCAACGCCGCTCTCGGCGGTCCTCGTGGCAATGGCGGCGTCTCGCGGGTTTCTGCGCGTCTCTCTCTCCCTCTCTCCGACGCTGCTCAGCCCCTGAATACCGGCTGCGCCCTGTGCGCTCTGCCCTCTCTCTCTCTCCCCCGTCGATGCTGCTCGTCCCTTTGCTGTGCCGCTCGGTCGGGCTCTAGCCCGCCGCTGTCCGGGAAGGGTCTGCGCACTACCTGTTGCCAGCCCGTTTCGCTGGACCACCTCGACTGGAAAGCCAAGCCTGGCTCTCGACAGCCTCCCCCACAATTCTCGAGTCTCTGCTGGATGACTGGGCGGTTGCCCGTGGTCGACGCCCAAGTCTCTGGCCTTGACCTCCAATCCAGTGATCTCCAGGAACGAATCCCCGGGAGGTGATGCAGAGTTGCAGGTAGGTTCGAACCTGCCTTGTCGCCAATGTTATGTCCGTGTACAATGAGACACAGACTGCGGAGAATGGTACAACAGGTGTTTACTTAACATGGCTCACACTGCAACTGAACTGTACAGATTACTACTCAGGCTATATACAGGTGTGGTCACTGCCGGTACTGCAGTATACATGAGCTGTAAAAGATAGATCCCAATTTAAAGGTATATACATTACAGGTGTAATCTCACACTTTAGATGGGGTGTAATCTCACTCTTTAGATGGGGTGTAATCTCACTCTTTAGATGGGGTGTAATCTCACTCTTTAGATGGGGTGTAATCTCACTCTATAGATGGGGTGTAATCTCACTCTTTAGGTGGAGTGTAATCTCACGCTTTAGATGGAGTGTAATCTCACTCTTTAGATGGGGTGTAATCTCACTCTTTAGATGGGGTGTAATTTCACTCATAAGATGGGGTGTAATCTCACTCTTTAGATGGGGTGTAATCTCACTCTTTAGATGGAGTGTAATCTCAATCTTTAGATGGGGTGTAATCTCACTCTATAGATGGAGTGTAATCTCACTCTTTAGATGGGGTGTAATCTCACTCTTTAGATGGGGTTTAATCTCACTCTTTAGATGGAGTGTAATCTCACTCCTTAGATGTGGTGTAATCTCACTCTTTAGATGGAGTGTAATCTCAATCTTTAGATGGGGTGTAATCTCACTCTTTAGATGGGGTGTAATCTCACTCCTTAGATGGGGTGTAATCTCACTCTTTAGATGGAGTGTAATCTCAATCTTTAGATGGGGTGTAATCTCACTCTTTAGATGGAGTGTAATCTCAATCTTTAGATGGGGTGTAATCTCACTCTTTAGATGGAGTGTAATCTCAATCTTTAGATGGGGTGTAATCTCACTCTTTAGATGGAGTGTAATCTCAATCTTTAGATGGAGTGTAATCTCACTCTTTAGATGGAGTGTAATCTCAATCTTTAGATGGAGTGCAATCTCAATCTTTAGATGGAGTGCAATCTCAATCTTTAGATGGGGTGTAATCTCACTCCTTAGATGTGGTGTAATCTCACTCTTTAGATGGAGTGTAATCTCAATCTTTAGATGGGGTGTAATCTCACTCTTTAGATGGGGTGTAATCTCACTCCTTAGATGGGGTGTAATCTCACTCTTTAGATGGAGTGTAATCTCAATCTTTAGATGGGGTGTAATCTCACTCTTTAGATGGAGTGTAATCTCAATCTTTAGATGGGGTGTAATCTCACTCTTTAGATGGAGTGTAATCTCAATCTTTAGATGGGGTGTAATCTCACTCTTTAGATGGAGTGTAATCTCAATCTTTAGATGGAGTGCAATCTCAATCTTTAGATGGAGTGCAATCTCAATCTTTAGATGGGGTGTAATCTCACTCTTTAGATGGGGTGTAATCTCACTCTTTAGATGGGGTGTAATCTCACTCTTTAGATGGGGTGCAATCTCAATCTTTAGATGGGGTGTAATCTCACTCTTTAGATGGGGTGTAATCTCAATCTTTAGATGGAGTGCAATCTCAATCTTTAGATGGGGTGTAATCTCACTCTTTAGATGGGGTGCAATCTCACTCTTTAGATGGGGTGTAATCTAACTCTTAAGATGGAGTGTAATCTCACTCTTTAGATAGGGTGCAATCTCACTCTTTAGATGGGGTGTAATCTAACTCTTTAGATGGGGTGTAATCTCACTCTTTAGATTGGGTGTAATCTCACTCTTTAGATGGGGTGTAATCTCACTCTTTAGATTGGGTGCAAACTCACTCTTTAGGTGGGGTGTAATCTCAATCTTCAGATGGGATGTAATCTCACTCTTTCGGTGGGGTGTAATCTCACGCTTTATATGGGGTGTAAACTCACTGTTTAGATGGGGTGTAATTTCACTCTTTAAATGGGGTGTAATCTCACTGTTTAGATGGTGTGTAATCTCACTCTTTAGATGGGGTGTAATCTCTCTCTTTAGATGGGGTGTAATCTCACTCTTTAGATGGAGTGCAATCTCACTCTTTAGATGGAGTGTAATCTCACTCTTTAGATGGGGTGTAATCTCACTCTTTAGATGGAGTGTAATCTCACTCTTTAGATGGAGTGCAATCTCACTCTTTAGATGGGGTGTAATCTCACTCTTTAGATGGGGTGTAATCTCACTCTTTAGATGGAGTGTAATCTCACTCTTTAGATGGGGTGTAATCTCACTCTTTAGATGGGGTGTAATCTCACTCTTTAGATGGAGTGTAATCTCACTCTTTAGATGGGGTGTAATCTCACTCTTTAGATGGGGTGTAATCTCACTCTTTAGATGGGGTGTAATCTCACTCTTTACATGGGGTGTAATCTCACTCTTTAGATGGGGTGTAATCTCACTCTTTAGATGGGGTGTAATCTCACTCTTTAGATGGGGTGTAATCTCACTCTTTAGATGGAGTGCAATCTCACTCTTTAGATGGGGTGTAATCTCACTCTTTAGATGGGGTGTAATCTCACTCTTTAGATGGAGTGTAATCTCACTCTTTAGATGGTGTGTAATCTCACTCTTTAGATGGGGTGTAATCTCACTCTTTAGATGGTGTGTAACCTCACTCTTTAGATGGAGTGTAATCTCACTCTTTAGATGGGGTGCAATCTCACTCTTCAGATGGAGTGTAATCTCACTCTTTAGATGGTGTGTAATCTCACTCTTTAGATGGGGTGTAATCTCACTCTTTAGATGGGGTGTAATCTCACTGTTTAGATGGGGTGTAATCTCACTTTTTAGATGGGGTGTAATCTCACTCTTTAGATGGGGTGTAATCTCACTCTTTAGATGGAGTGTAATCTCACTCTTTAGATGGGGTGTAATCTCACTCTTTAGATGGGGTCTAATCTCACGCTTTAGATGGAGTGTAATCTCACTCTTTAGATGGGGTGTAATCTCACTCTTTAAATGGGGTGTAATATCACCCTTTAGATGGGTGTAATCTCACTCTTTAGATGGGGTGTAAACTCACTCTTTAGCTGGAGTGTAATCTCACTCTTTAGATAGGGTGCAATCTCACTCTTTAGATGGGGTGTAATCTCACTCTTTAGATGGGGTGTAATCTCACTCTTTAGATGGGGTGCAATCTCACTCTTTAGATGGGGTGTAATCTCACTCTTTAGATGGAGTGTAATCTCACTCTTTAGATGGGGTGTAATCTCACTCTTTAGATGGGGTGTAATCTCACTCTTTAGATGGGGTGCAATCTCACTCTTTCGATAGGGTGCATCTCATTCTTTTGATGGAGTGTAATCTCACTCTTTAGATGGGGTGTAATCTCACTCTTTAAATGGGGTGTAATCTCACTCTGTAGATGGAGTGTAATCTCACTCTTTAGATGGGGTGTAATCTCACTCTTTAGATGGAGTGTAATCTCACTCTTTAGATGGGGTGTAATCTCACTCTTTAGATGGAGTGTAATCTCACTCTTTAGATGGGGTGTAATCTCACTCTGTAGATGGAGTGTAATCTCACTCTTTAGATGGGGTGTAATCTCACTCTTTAGATGGAGTGTAATCTCACTCTTTAGATGGGGTGTAATCTCACTCTTTAGATGGGGTGCAATCTCACTCTTTAGATGGGGTGTAATCTCACTCTTTAGATGGGGTGTAATCTCACTCTTTAGATGGGGTGTAATCTCACTCTTTAGATGGGGTGCAATCTCACTCTTTAGATGGGGTGTAATCTCACTCTTTAGATGGGGTGTAATCTCACTCTTTAGATTGGGTGTAATCTCACTCTTTAGATGGGGTGTAATCTCACTCTTTAGATGGGGTGTAATCTCACTCTTTAGATGGGGTGTAATCTCACTCTTTAGATGGGGTGTAATCTCACTCTTTAGATGGAGTGCAATCTCACTCTTTAGATGGGGTGTAATCTCACTCTTTAGATGGGGTGTAATCTCACTCTTTAGATGGGGTGTAATCTCACTCTTTAGATGGGGTGTAATCTCACTCTTTAGATGGGATGCAATCTCACTCTTTAGATGGAGTGTAATCTCACCCTTTAGATGGGGTGTAATCTCACAATTTAGATGGGGTGTAATCTCACTCTTTAGATGGGGTGTAATCTCACTCTTTAGATGGGGTGTAATCTCACTCTTTAGATGGGGTGTAATCTCACCCTTTAGATGGGGTGTAATCTCAATCTCTAGATGGGGTGTAATCTCACTCTTTAGATGGAGTGTAATCTCAATCTCCAGATGGGGTGTAATCTCACTCTTTAGATGGAGTGTAATCTCACTCTTTAGATGGGGTGTAATCTCACTCTATTGATGGGGTGTAATCTCACACTTTAGATGGCATGTAATCTCACTCTTTAGATGGGGTGTAATCTCACTCTTTAGATGGAGTGTAATCTCACTCTTTAGATGGGGTGCAATCTCACTCTTTAGATGGTGTGTAACCTCACTCTTTAGATGGAGTGTAATCTCACTCTTTAGATCGGGTGCAATCTCACTCTTTAGATGGAGTGTAATCTCACTCTTTAGATGGTGTGTAATCTCACTCTTTAGATGGGGTGTAATCTCACTCTTTAGATGGGGTGTAATCTCACTGTTTAGATGGGGTGTAATCTCACTTTTTAGATGGGGTGTAATCTCACTCTTTAGATGGGGTGTAATCTCACTCTTTAGATGGAGTGTAATCTCACTCTTTAGATGGGGTGTAATCTCACTCTTTAGATGGGGTCTAATCTCACGCTTTAGATGGAGTGTAATCTCACTCTTTAGATGGGGTGTAATCTCACTCTTTAAATGGGGTGTAATATCACCCTTTAGATGGGTGTAATCTCACTCTTTAGATGGGGTGTAAACTCACTCTTTAGCTGGAGTGTAATCTCACTCTTTAGATAGGGTGCAATCTCACTCTTTAGATGGGGTGTAATCTCACTCTTTAGATGGGGTGTAATCTCACTCTTTAGATGGGGTGTAATCTCACTCTTTAGATGGGGTGTAATCTCACTCTTTAGATGGGGTGTAATCTCACTCTTTAGATGGAGTGTAATCTCACTCTTTAGATGGGGTGTAATCTCACTCTTTAGATGGGGTGTAATCTCACTCTTTAGATGGGGTGCAATCTCACTCTTTCGATAGGGTGCATCTCATTCTTTTGATGGAGTGTAATCTCACTCTTTAGATGGGGTGTAATCTCACTCTTTAAATGGGGTGTAATATCACCCTTTAGATGGGTGTAATCTCACTCTTTAGATGGGGTGTAATCTCACTCTTTAGATGGGGGGTAATCTCACTCTTTAGATGGGGTGTAATCTCACTCTGTAGATGGAGTGTAATCTCACTCTTTAGATGGGGTGTAATCTCACTCTTTAGATGGAGTGTAATCTCACTCTTTAGATGGGGTGTAATCTCACTCTTTAGATGGGGTGTAATCTCACTCTTTAGATGGGGTGCAATCTCACTCTTTAGATGGGGTGTAATCTCACTCTTTAGATGGGGTGCAATCTCACTCTTTAGATGGGGTGTAATCTCACTCTTTAGATGGGGTGCAATCTCACTCTTTAGATGGGGTGTAATCTCACTCTTTAGATGGGGTGTAATCTCACTCTTTAGATTGGGTGTAATCTCACTCTTTAGATGGGGTGTAATCTCACTCTTTAGATGGGGTGTAATCTCACTCTTTAGATGGGGTGTAATCTCACTCTTTAGATGGGGTATAATCTCACTCTTTAGATGGGGTGTAATCTCACTCTTTAGATGGGGTGTAATCTCACTCTTTAGATGGGGTGTAATCTCACTCTTTAGATGGGGTGCAATCTCACTCTTTAGATGGAGTGTAATCTCACCCTTTAGATGGGGTGTAATCTCACAATTTAGATGGGGTGTAATCTCACTCTTTAGATGGGGTGTAATCTCACTCTTTAGATGGGGTGTAATCTCACTCTTTAGATGGGGTGTAATCTCACCCTTTAGATGGAGTGTAATCTCACTCTTTAGATGGGGTGTAATCTCAATCTCTAGATGGGGTGTAATCTCACTCTTTAGATGGAGTGTAATCTCAATCTCCAGATGGGGTGTAATCTCACTCTTTAGATGGAGTGTAATCTCACTCTTTAGATGGGGTGTAATCTCACTCTATTGATGGGGTGTAATCTCACACTTTAGATGGCATGTAATCTCACTCTTTAGATGGGGTGTAATCTCACTCTTTAGATGGAGTGTAATCTCACTCTTTAGATGGGGTGTAATCTCACTCTTTAGATGGAGTGTAATCTCAATCTTTAGATGGGGTGTAATCTCACTCTTTAGATGGAGTGTAATCTCAATCTTTAGATGGGGTGTAATCTCACTCTTTAGATGCAGTGTAATCTCAATCTTTAGATGGAGTGCAATCTCAATCTTTAGATGGGGTGTAATCTCACTCTTTAGATGGGGTGTAATCTCACACTTTAGATGGAGTGTAATCTCACTCTTTAGATGGGGTGTAATCTCAATCTTTAGATGGGGTGTAATCTCAATCTTTAGATGGGGTGTAATCTCACTCTTTAGATGGGGTGTAATCTCACTCTTTAGATGGGGTGTAATCTCAATCTTTAGATGGGGTGTAATCTCACTCTTTAGATGGGGTGTAATCTCACTCTTTAGATGGGGTGTAATCTCACTCTTTAGATGGTGTGTAATCTCACTCTTTCGGTGGGGTGTAATCTCACTCTTTAGATGGGGTGTAATCTCACTCTTTAGATGGGGTGTAATCTCACTCTTTAGATGGAGTGTAATCTCACTCTTTAGATGGGGTGTAATCTCACTCTTTAGATGTTGTGTAATCTCACTCTTTAGATGGGGTGTAATCTCACACTTTAGATGGGGTGTAATCTCACTCTTTAGGTGGGGTGTAATCTCACTCTTTAGATGGGGTGTAATCTCACTCTTTAGATGGAGTGTAATCTCACTCTTTAGATGGGATGTAATCTCACTCTTTAGATGGGGTGTAATCTCTCTCTTTAGATGGGGTGTAATCTCACTCTTTAGATGGGGTGTAATCTCACTCTTTAGATGGGGTGTGATCTCACTCTTTAGATGGAGTGTAATATCACTCTTTAGATGGGGTGTAATCTCACTCTTTAGATAGGGTGTAATCTCACTCTTTAGATGGGGTGTAATCTCACTCTTTAGATGGGGTGTAATCTCACTCTTTAGATGGAGTGTAATCTCCCTCTTTAGATGGGGTGTAATCTCACTCTTTAGATGGGGTGTAATCTCACTCTTTAGATGGGGTGCAATCTCACTCTTTCGATAGGGTGCATCTCATTCTTTTGATGGAGTGTAATCTCACTCTTTAGATGGGGTGTAATCTCACTCTTTAAATGGGGTGTAATATCACCCTTTAGATGGGTGTAAACTCACTCTTTAGATGGGGTGTAATCTCACTCTTTAGATGGGGTGTAATCTCACTCTTTAGATGGGGTGTAATCTCACTCTGTAGATGGAGTGTAATCTCACTCTTTAGATGGGGTGTAATCTCACTCTTTAGATGGGGTGCAATCTCACTCTTTAGATGGGGTGTAATCTCACTCTTTAGATGGGGTGTAATCTCACTCTTTAGATGGGGTGTAATCTCACTCTTTAGATGGGGTGCAATCTCACTCTTTAGATGGGGTGTAATCTCACTCTTTAGATGGGGTGTAATCTCACTCTTTAGATTGGGTGTAATCTCACTCTTTAGATGGGGTGTAATCTCACTCTTTAGATGGGGTGTAATCTCACTCTTTAGATGGGGTGTAATCTCACTCTTTAGATGGGGTATAATCTCACTCTTTAGATGGGGTGTAATCTCACTCTTTAGATGGGGTGTAATCTCACTCTTTAGATGGGGTGTAATCTCACTCTTTAGATGGGGTGCAATCTCACTCTTTAGATGGAGTGTAATCTCACCCTTTAGATGGGGTGTAATCTCACAATTTAGATGGGGTGTAATCTCACTCTTTAGATGGGGTGTAATCTCACTCTTTAGATGGGGTGTAATCTCACTCTTTAGATGGGGTGTAATCTCACCCTTTAGATGGAGTGTAATCTCACTCTTTAGATGGGGTGTAATCTCAATCTCTAGATGGGGTGTAATCTCACTCTTTAGATGGAGTGTAATCTCAATCTCCAGATGGGGTGTAATCTCACTCTTTAGATGGAGTGTAATCTCACTCTTTAGATGGGGTGTAATCTCACTCTATTGATGGGGTGTAATCTCACACTTTAGATGGCATGTAATCTCACTCTTTAGATGGGGTGTAATCTCACTCTTTAGATGGAGTGTAATCTCACTCTTTAGATGGGGTGTAATCTCACTCTTTAGATGGAGTGTAATCTCAATCTTTAGATGGGGTGTAATCTCACTCTTTAGATGGAGTGTAATCTCAATCTTTAGATGGGGTGTAATCTCACTCTTTAGATGCAGTGTAATCTCAATCTTTAGATGGAGTGCAATCTCAATCTTTAGATGGGGTGTAATCTCACTCTTTAGATGGGGTGTAATCTCACACTTTAGATGGAGTGTAATCTCACTCTTTAGATGGGGTGTAATCTCAATCTTTAGATGGGGTGTAATCTCAATCTTTAGATGGGGTGTAATCTCACTCTTTAGATGGGGTGTAATCTCACTCTTTAGATGGGGTGTAATCTCAATCTTTAGATGGGGTGTAATCTCACTCTTTAGATGGGGTGTAATCTCACTCTTTAGATGGGGTGTAATCTCACTCTTTAGATGGTGTGTAATCTCACTCTTTCGGTGGGGTGTAATCTCACTCTTTAGATGGGGTGTAATCTCACTCTTTAGATGGGGTGTAATCTCACTCTTTAGATGGAGTGTAATCTCACTCTTTAGATGGGGTGTAATCTCACTCTTTAGATGTTGTGTAATCTCACTCTTTAGATGGGGTGTAATCTCACACTTTAGATGGGGTGTAATCTCACTCTTTAGGTGGGGTGTAATCTCACTCTTTAGATGGGGTGTAATCTCACTCTTTAGATGGAGTGTAATCTCACTCTTTAGATGGGATGTAATCTCACTCTTTAGATGGGGTGTAATCTCTCTCTTTAGATGGGGTGTAATCTCACTCTTTAGATGGGGTGTAATCTCACTCTTTAGATGGGGTGTGATCTCACTCTTTAGATGGAGTGTAATATCACTCTTTAGATGGGGTGTAATCTCACTCTTTAGATAGGGTGTAATCTCACTCTTTAGATGGGGTGTAATCTCACTCTTTAGATGGGGTGTAATCTCACTCTTTAGATGGAGTGTAATCTCCCTCTTTAGATGGGGTGTAATCTCACTCTTTAGATGGGGTGTAATCTCACTCTTTAGATGGGGTGTAATCTCACTCTTTAGATGGTGTGTAATCTCACTCTTTCGGTGGGGTGTAATCTCACTCTTCAGATGGGGTGTAATCTCACTCTTTAGATGGGGTGTAATCTCACTCTTTAGATGGGGTGTAATCTCACTCTTTAGATGGGGTGTAATCTCACTCTTTAGATGGGGTGCAATCTCACTCTTTAGATGGGGTGTAATCTCACTCTTTAGATGGGGTGTAATCTCACTCTTTAGATGGAGTGTAATCTCACTCTTTAGATGGTGTGTAATCTCACTCTTTAGATGGGGTGTAATCTCACTCTTTCGATGGAGTGTAATCTCACTCTTTAGATGGGATGCAAGCTCACTCTTTAGATGGTGTGTAATCTCACTCTTTAGATGGGGTGTAATCTCACTCTTTCGATGGAGTGTAATCTCACTCTTTAGATGGAGTGTAATCTCACTCTTTAGATGGGGTGTAATTTCACTCTTTAGATGGGGTGTAATCTCACTCTTTAGATGGAGTGTAATCTCACTCTTTAGATGGGGTGTAATCTCACTCTTTAGATGGAGTGTAATCTCACACTTTAGATGGAGTGTAATCTCACTCTTTAGATGGGGTGTAATCTCACTCTTTCGATGGGGTGTAATCTCACTCTTTAGATGGAGTGTAATCTCACACTTTAGATGGAGTGTAATCTCACACTTTAGATGGAGTGTAATCTCACTCTTTAGATGGGGTGTAATCTCACTCTTTCGATGGGGTGTAATCTCACTCTTTAGATGGAGTGTAATCTCACTCTTTAGATGGGGTGTAATCTCACTCTTTAGATGTGGTGTAATCTCACTCTTTAGATGGGGTGTAATCTCACTCTTTACATGGGGTGTAATCTCACTCTTTAGATGGGGTGTAATCTCACTCTTTAGATGGGGTATAACCTCATTCTTTAGATGGAGTGTAATCTCACTCTTTAGATGGGGTGTAATCTCACTCTTTAGATGGGGCGTAATCTCACTCTTTAAATGGGGTGTAATATCACCCTTTAGATGGGTCTAATCTCACTCTTTAGATGGGGTGTAATCTCACTCTTTAGATGGAGTGTAATCTCACTCTTTAGATGGGGTGTAATCTCACTCTTTAGATGGGGTGCAATCTCACTCTTTAGATGGGGTGTAATCTCACTCTTTAGATGGGGTGTAATCTCACTCTTTAGATGGGGTGTAATCTCACTCTTTAGATGGGGTGCAATCTCACTCTTTAGATGGGGTGTAATCTCACTCTTTAGATGGGGTGTAATCTCACTCTTTAGATTGGGTGTAATCTCACTCTTTAGATGGGGTGTAATCTCACTCTTTAGATGGGGTGTAATCTCACTCTTTAGATGGGGTGTAATCTCACTCTTTAGATGGGGTATAATCTCACTCTTTAGATGGGGTGTAATCTCACTCTTTAGATGGGGTGTAATCTCACTCTTTAGATGGGGTGTAATCTCACTCTTTAGATGGGGTGCAATCTCACTCTTTAGATGGAGTGTAATCTCACCCTTTAGATGGGGTGTAATCTCACAATTTAGATGGGGTGTAATCTCACTCTTTAGATGGGGTGTAATCTCACTCTTTAGATGGGGTGTAATCTCACTCTTTAGATGGGGTGTAATCTCACCCTTTAGATGGAGTGTAATCTCAATCTCTAGATGGGGTGTAATCTCACTCTTTAGATGGAGTGTAATCTCAATCTCCAGATGGGGTGTAATCTCACTCTTTAGATGGAGTGTAATCTCACTCTTTAGATGGGGTGTAATCTCACTCTATTGATGGGGTGTAATCTCACACTTTAGATGGCATGTAATCTCACTCTTTAGATGGGGTGTAATCTCACTCTTTAGATGGGGTGTAATCTCACTCTTTAGATGGAGTGTAATCTCAATCTTTAGATGGGGTGTAATCTCACTCTTTAGATGGAGTGTAATCTCAATCTTTAGATGGGGTGTAATCTCACTCTTTAGATGCAGTGTAATCTCAATCTTTAGATGGAGTGCAATCTCAATCTTTAGATGGGGTGTAATCTCACTCTTTAGATGGGGTGTAATCTCACACTTTAGATGGGGTGTAATCTCACTCTTTAGATGGGGTGTAATCTCACTCTTTAGATGGGGTGTAATCTCACTCTTTAGATGGGGTGTAATCTCACTCTTTAGATGGGGTGTAATCTCAATCTTTAGATGGGGTGTAATCTCACTCTTTAGATGGGGTGTAATCTCACTCTTTAGATGGGGTGTAATCTCACTCTTTAGATGGTGTGTAATCTCACTCTTTCGGTGGGGTGTAATCTCACTCTTTAGATGGGGTGTAATCTCACTCTTTAGATGGGGTGTAATCACACTCTTTAGATGGAGTGTAATCTCACTCTTTAGATGGGGTGTAATCTCACTCTTTAGATGGGGTGTAATCTCACACTTTAGATGGGGTGTAATCTCACTCTTTAGGTGGGGTGTAATCTCACTCTTTAGATGGGGTGTAATCTCACTCTTTAGATGGAGTGTAATCTCACTCTTTAGATGGGATGTAATCTCACTCTTTAGATGGGGTGTAATCTCTCTCTTTAGATGGGGTGTAATCTCACTCTTTAGATGGGGTGTAATCTCACTCTTTAGATGGGGTGTGATCTCACTCTTTAGATGGAGTGTAATATCACTCTTTAGATGGGGTGTAATCTCACTCTTTAGATAGGGTGTAATCTCACTCTTTAGATGGGGTGTAATCTCACTCTTTAGATGGGGTGTAATCTCACTCTTTAGATGGAGTGTAATCTCCCTCTTTAGATGGGGTGTAATCTCACTCTTTAGATGGGGTGTAATCTCACTCTTTAGATGGGGTGTAATCTCACTCTTTAGATGGTGTGTAATCTCACTCTTTCGGTGGGGTGTAATCTCACTCTTCAGATGGGGTGTAATCTCACTCTTTAGATGGGGTGTAATCTCACTCTTTAGATGGGGTGTAATCTCACTCTTTAGATGGGGTGTAATCTCACTCTTTAGATGGGGTGCAATCTCACTCTTTAGATGGGGTGTAATCTCACTCTTTAGATGGGGTGTAATCTCACTCTTTAGATGGAGTGTAATCTCACTCTTTAGATGGTGTGTAATCTCACTCTTTAGATGGGGTGTAATCTCACTCTTTCGATGGAGTGTAATCTCACTCTTTAGATGGGATGCAAGCTCACTCTTTAGATGGTGTGTAATCTCACTCTTTAGATGGGGTGTAATCTCACTCTTTCGATGGAGTGTAATCTCACTCTTTAGATGGAGTGTAATCTCACTCTTTAGATGGGGTGTAATTTCACTCTTTAGATGGGGTGTAATCTCACTCTTTAGATGGAGTGTAATCTCACTCTTTAGATGGGGTGTAATCTCACACTTTAGATGGAGTGTAATCTCACTCTTTAGATGGGGTGTAATCTCACTCTTTCGATGGGGTGTAATCTCACTCTTTAGATGGAGTGTAATCTCACTCTTTAGATGGGGTGTAATCTCACTCTTTAGATGTGGTGTAATCTCACTCTTTAGATGGGGTGTAATCTCACTCTTTACATGGGGTGTAATCTCACTCTTTAGATGGGGTGTAATCTCACTCTTTAGATGGGGTATAACCTCATTCTTTAGATGGAGTGTAATCTCACTCTTTAGATGGGGTGTAATCTCACTCTTTAGATGGGGTGTAATCTCACTCTTTAGATGGGGTGTAATCTCATTCTTTAGATGGGGTGTAATCTCACTCTTTAGATGGGGTGTAATCTGACTCTTTAGATGGGGTGTAATATCACTCTTCAGATGGGGTGTAATCTCACTCTTTAGATGGGGTGTAATCTCACTCTTGAGATGGGGTGTAATCTCACCCTTTAGATAGGGTGTAATCTCACTCTTTAGATGGAGTGTAATCTCACTCTTGAGATGGGGTGTAATCTCACTCTTTAGATGGAGTGTAATCTCACTCTTTAGATGGGGTGTAATCTCACTCTTTAGATGGGGTGTAATCTCACTCTTTAGATGGGGTGTAATCTCACTCTTTAGATGGGGTGTAATCTCACTCTTTAGATGGAGTGTAATCTCACCCTTTAGAAGGGGTGTAATCTCAGTCTTGAGATGGGTTGTAATCTCACTCTTTAGATGGGGTGTAATCTCACTCTTTAGATGGGGTGTAATCTCACTCTTTAGATGGGGTGTAATCTCACTCTTTAGATGGTGTGTAATCTCACTCTTTAGATGGGGTGTAATCTCACTCTTTAGATGGGGTGTAATCTCACTCTTTAGATGGGGTGCAATCTCACTCTTTAGATGGGGTGTAATCTCACCCTTTAGATGGGGTGTAATTTCTCTCTTTAGATGGGGTGTAATCTCACTCTTTAGATGGGGTGTAATCTCACTCTTTAGATGGGGTGTAATCTCACACTTTAGATGGGGTGTAATCTCACTCTTTAGATGGGGTGTAATCTCACTCTTTAGATGGGGTGTAATCTCACTCTTTAGATGGGGTGTAATCTCACACTTTAGATGGGGTGTAATCTCACTCTTTAGATGGAGTGTAATCTCACTCTTTAGATGGGGTGTAATCTCACTCTTTAGATGGGGTGTAATCTCACTCTTTAGATGGGGTGTAATCTCACTCTTTAGATGGGGTGTAATCTCACTCTTTAGATGGGGTGTAATCTCACTCTTTAGATGGGGTGTATTCTCACTCTTTAGATGGAGTGTAATCTCACTCTTTAGATGGGGTGTAATCGCACTCCTTAGATGGAGTGTAATCTCACTCTTTAGATGGGGTGTAATCTCACTCTTTAGATGGGGTGTAATCTCACTCTTCAGATGGGGTGTAATCTCACTCTTTAGATGGAGTGTAATCTCACTCTTTAGATGGGGTGCAATCTCACCCTTTAGATGGAGTGTAATCTCACTCTTTAGATGGGGTGTAATCTCATTCTTTAGATGGGGTGTAATCTCACTCTTTAGATGGGTTGTAATCTCACTCTTTAGATGGGGTGTAATGTCACTCTTTAGATGGAGTGTAATCTCACTCTTTAGATGGGGTGTAATCTCACTCTTTAGATGGGGTGTAATCTCACTCTTTAGATGGAGTGTAATCTCACTCTTTAGATGGGGTGTAATCTCATTCTTTAGATGGGGTGTAATCTCACTCTTTAGATGGGGTTTAATCTCACTCTTTAGATGGGGTGTAATCTCACTCTTTAGATGGAGTGTAATCTCACTCTTTAGATGGAGTGTAATCTCACTCTTTAGATGGGGGGTAATCTCACTCTTTAGATGGGGTGTAATCTCACTCCTTAGATGGAGTGTAATCTCACTCTTTAGATGAGGTGTAATCTCACTCTTTAGATGGGGTGTAATCTCACTCTTTAGATGGGGTGTAATCTCACTCTTTAGAAGGGGTGTAATCTCACTCTTTAGATGGGTGTAATCTCACTCTTTAGATGGAGTGTAATCTCACTCTTTAGATGGAGTGTGATCTCACTCTTTAGATGGGGTGTAATCTCACTCTTTAGATGGGGTGTAATCTCATTCTTTAGATGGAGTGTAAACTCACTCTTTAGATGGGGTGTAATCTCACTCTTTAGATGGGGTGTAATCTCACTCTTTAGATGGGGTGTAATCTCACTCTTTAGATGGGGTGTAATCTCACTCTTTAGGTGGGGTGTAATCTCACTCTTTAGATGGGGTGTAATCTCACCCTTTAGGTGGGGTGTAATCTCACTCTTTAGATGCGGTGTAATCTCACTCTTTAGATGGGGTGTAATCTCACTCTTTAGATGGGGTGCAATCTCACTCTTTAGATGGGGTGTAATCTCACTCTTTAGATGGGGTGCAATCTCACTCTTTAGATGGGGTGTAATCTCACTCCTTAGATGGGGTGTAATCTCACTCTTTAGATGGAGTGTAATCTCACTCTTTAGATGGTGTGTAATCTCACTCTTTAGATGGGGTGTAATCTCACTCTTTCGATGGAGTGTAATCTCACTCTTTAGATGGGATGCAAGCTCACTCTTTAGATGGTGTGTAATCTCACTCTTTAGATGGGGTGTAATCTCACTCTTTCGATGGAGTGTAATCTCACTCTTTAGATGGAGTGTAATCTCACTCTTTAGATGGGGTGTAATTTCACTCTTTAGATGGGGTGTAATCTCACTCTTTAGATGGAGTGTAATCTCACTCTTTAGATGGGGTGTAATCTCACACTTTAGATGGAGTGTAATCTCACTCTTTAGATGGGGTGTAATCTCACTCTTTCGATGGGGTGTAATCTCACTCTTTAGATGGAGTGTAATCTCACTCTTTAGATGGGGTGTAATCTCACTCTTTAGATGTGGTGTAATCTCACTCTTTAGATGGGGTGTAATCTCACTCTTTACATGGGGTGTAATCTCACTCTTTAGATGGGGTGTAATCTCACTCTTTAGATGGGGTATAACCTCATTCTTTAGATGGAGTGTAATCTCACTCTTTAGATGGGGTGTAATCTCACTCTTTAGATGGGGTGTAATCTCATTCTTTAGATGGGGTGTAATCTCACTCTTTAGATGGGGTGTAATCTGACTCTTTAGATGGGGTGTAATATCACTCTTCAGATGGGGTGTAATCTCACTCTTTAGATGGGGTGTAATCTCACTCTTGAGATGGGGTGTAATCTCACCCTTTAGATAGGGTGTAATCTCACTCTTTAGATGGAGTGTAATCTCACTCTTGAGATGGGGTGTAATCTCACTCTTTAGATGGAGTGTAATCTCACTCTTTAGATGGGGTGTAATCTCACTCTTTAGATGGGGTGTAATCTCATTCTTTAGATGGGGTGTAATCTCACTCTTTAGATGGGGTGTAATCTGACTCTTTAGATGGGGTGTAATATCACTCTTCAGATGGGGTGTAATCTCACTCTTTAGATGGGGTGTAATCTCACTCTTGAGATGGGGTGTAATCTCACCCTTTAGATAGGGTGTAATCTCACTCTTTAGATGGAGTGTAATCTCACTCTTGAGATGGGGTGTAATCTCACTCTTTAGATGGAGTGTAATCTCACTCTTTAGATGGAGTGTAATCTCACTCTTTAGATGGGGTGTAATCTCACTCTTTAGATGGGGTGTAATCTCACTCTTTAGATGGAGTGTAATCTCACTCTTTAGATGGGGTGTAATCTCACTCTTTAGATGGGGTGTAATCTCACTCTTTAGATGGGGTGTAATCTCACTCTTTAGATGGGGTGTAATCTCACTCTTTAGATGGAGTGTAATCTCACCCTTTAGAAGGGGTGTAATCTCAGTCTTGAGATGGGGTGTAATCTCACTCTTTAGATGGGATGTAATCTCACTCTTTAGATGGGGTGTAATCTCACTCTTTAGATGGGGTGTAATCTCACTCTTTAGATGGGGTGTAATCTCACTCTTTAGATGGGGTGTAATCTCACTCTTTAGATGGGGTGTAATCTCACTCTTTAGATGGTGTGTAATCTCACTCTTTAGATGGGGTGTAATCTCACTCTTTAGATGGGGTGTAATCTCACTCTTTAGATGGGGTGCAATCTCACTCTTTAGATGGGGTGTAATCTCACCCTTTAGATGGGGTGTAATTTCTCTCTTTAGATGGGGTGTAATCTCACTCTTTAGATGGGGTGTAATCTCACTCTTTAGATGGGGTGTAATCTCACTCTTTAGATGGGGTGTAATCTCACTCTTTAGATGGGGTGTAATCTCACTCTTTAGATGGGGTGTATTCTCACTCTTTAGATGGGGTGTAATCTCACTCTTTAGATGGGGTGTAATCTCACTCTTTAGATGGGGTGTAATCGCAATCCTTAGATGGAGTGTAATCTCACTCTTTAGATGGGGTGTAATCTCACTCTTTAGATGGGGTGTAATCTCACTCTTCAGATGGGGTGCAATCTCACTCTTTAGATGGAGTGTAATCTCACTCTTTAGATGGGGTGCAATCTCACCCTTTAGATGGAGTGTAATCTCACTCTTTAGATGGGGTGTAATCTCATTCTTTAGATGGGGTGTAATCTCACTCTTTAGATGGGTTGTAATCTCACTCTTTAGATGGGGTGTAATGTCACTCTTTAGATGGAGTGTAATCTCACTCTTTAGATGGGGTGTAATCTCACTCTTTAGATGGGGTGTAATCTCACTCTTTAGATGGAGTGTAATCTCACTCTTTAGATGGGGTGTAATCTCATTCTTTAGATGGGGTGTAATCTCACTCTTTAGATGGGGTGTAATCTCACTCTTTAGATGGGGTGTAATCTCACTCTTTAGATGGAGTGTAATCTCACTCTTTAGATGGAGTGTAATCTCACTCTTTAGATGGGGGGTAATCTCACTCTTTAGATGGGGTGTAATCTCACTCTTTAGATGGGGTGTAATCTCACTCTTTAGATGGAGTGTAATCTCACTCTTTAGATGAGGTGTAATCTCACTCTTTAGATGGGGTGTAATCTCACTCTTTAGATGGGGTGTAATCTCACTCTTTAGAAGGGGTGTAATCTCACTCTTTAGATGGGTGTAATCTCACTCTTTAGATGGAGTGTGATCTCACTCTTTAGATGGGGTGTAATCTCACTCTTTAGATGGGGTGTAATCTCATTCTTTAGATGGAGTGTAAACTCACTCTTTAGATGGGGTGTAATCTCACTCTTTAGATGGGGTGTAATCTCACTCTTTAGATGGGGTGTAATCTCACTCTTTAGATGGGGTGTAATCTCACTCTTTAGGTGGGGTGTAATCTCACTCTTTAGATGGGGTGTAATCTCACCCTTTAGGTGGGGTGTAATCTCACTCTTTAGATGCGGTGTAATCTCACTCTTTAGATGGGGTGTAATCTCACTCTTTAGATGGGGTGCAATCTCACTCTTTAGATGGGGTGTAATCTCACTCTTTAGATGGGGTGCAATCTCACTCTTTAGATGGGGTGTAATCTCACTCCTTAGATGGGGTGTAATCTCACTCTTTAGATGGAGTGTAATCTCACTCTTTAGATGGTGTGTAATCTCACTCTTTAGATGGGGTGTAATCTCACTCTTTCGATGGAGTGTAATCTCACTCTTTAGATGGGATGCAAGCTCACTCTTTAGATGGTGTGTAATCTCACTCTTTAGATGGGGTGTAATCTCACTCTTTCGATGGAGTGTAATCTCACTCTTTAGATGGAGTGTAATCTCACTCTTTAGATGGGGTGTAATTTCACTCTTTAGATGGGGTGTAATCTCACTCTTTAGATGGAGTGTAATCTCACTCTTTAGATGGGGTGTAATCTCACTCTTTCGATGGAGTGTAATCTCACTCTTTAGATGGGATGCAAGCTCACTCTTTAGATGGTGTGTAATCTCACTCTTTAGATGGGGTGTAATCTCACTCTTTCGATGGAGTGTAATCTCACTCTTTAGATGGAGTGTAATCTCACTCTTTAGATGGGGTGTAATTTCACTCTTTAGATGGGGTGTAATCTCACTCTTTAGATGGAGTGTAATCTCACTCTTTAGATGGGGTGTAATCTCACACTTTAGATGGAGTGTAATCTCACTCTTTAGATGGGGTGTAATCTCACTCTTTCGATGGGGTGTAATCTCACTCTTTAGATGGAGTGTAATCTCACTCTTTAGATGGGGTGTAATCTCACTCTTTAGATGTGGTGTAATCTCACTCTTTAGATGGGGTGTAATCTCACTCTTTACATGGGGTGTAATCTCACTCTTTAGATGGGGTGTAATCTCACTCTTTAGATGGGGTATAACCTCATTCTTTAGATGGAGTGTAATCTCACTCTTTAGATGGGGTGTAATCTCACTCTTTAGATGGGGTGTAATCTCACTCTTTAGATGGGGTGTAATCTCATTCTTTAGATGGGGTGTAATCTCACTCTTTAGATGGGGTGTAATCTGACTCTTTAGATGGGGTGTAATATCACTCTTCAGATGGGGTGTAATCTCACTCTTTAGATGGGGTGTAATCTCACTCTTGAGATGGGGTGTAATCTCACCCTTTAGATAGGGTGTAATCTCACTCTTTAGATGGAGTGTAATCTCACTCTTGAGATGGGGTGTAATCTCACTCTTTAGATGGAGTGTAATCTCACTCTTTAGATGGGGTGTAATCTCACTCTTTAGATGGGGTGTAATCTCACTCTTTAGATGGGGTGTAATCTCACTCTTTAGATGGAGTGTAATCTCACCCTTTAGAAGGGGTGTAATCTCAGTCTTGAGATGGGGTGTAATCTCACTCTTTAGATGGGATGTAATCTCACTCTTTAGATGGGGTGTAATCTCACTCTTTAGATGGGGTGTAATCTCACTCTTTAGATGGGGTGTAATCTCACTCTTTAGATGGGGTGTAATCTCACTCTTTAGATGGGGTGTAAGCTCACTCTTTAGATGGTGTGTAATCTCACTCTTTAGATGGGGTGTAATCTCACTCTTTAGATGGGGTGTAATCTCACTCTTTAGATGGGGTGTAATCTCACTCTTTAGATGGAGTGTAATCTCACTCTTTAGATGGGGTGTAATCTCACTCTTTAGATGGGGTGCAATCTCACTCTTTAGATGGGGTGTAATCTCACCCTTTAGATGGGGTGTAATTTCTCTCTTTAGATGGGGTGTAATCTCACTCTTTAGATGGGGTGTAATCTCACTCTTTAGATGGGGTGTAATCTCACTCTTTAGATGGGGTGTAATCTCACTCTTTAGATGGGGTGTAATCTCACTCTTTAGATGGGGTGTATTCTCACTCTTTAGATGGAGTGTAATCTCACTCTTTAGATGGGGTGTAATCGCACTCCTTAGATGGAGTGTAATCTCACTCTTTAGATGGGGTGTAATCTCACTCTTTAGATGGGGTGTAATCTCACTCTTTAGATGGAGTGTAATCTCACTCTTTAGATGGGGTGTAATCTCACTCTTCAGATGGGGTGCAATCTCACTCTTTAGATGGAGTGTAATCTCACTCTTTAGATGGGGTGCAATCTCACCCTTTAGATGGAGTGTAATCTCACTCTTTAGATGGGGTGTAATCTCATTCTTTAGATGGGGTGTAATCTCACTCTTTAGATGGGTTGTAATCTCACTCTTTAGATGGGGTGTAATGTCACTCTTTAGATGGAGTGTAATCTCATTCTTTAGATGGGGTGTAATCTCACTCTTTAGATGGGGTGTAATCTCACTCTTTAGATGGAGTGTAATCTCACTCTTTAGATGGGGTGTAATATCATTCTTTAGATGGGGTGTAATCTCACTCTTTAGATGGGGTGTAATCTCACTCTTTAGATGGGGTGTAATCTCACTCTTTAGATGGGGTGTAATCTCACTCTTTAGATGGAGTGTAATCTCACTCTTTAGATGGGGCGTAATCTCACTCTTTAGATGGGGGGTAATCTCACTCTTTAGATGGGGTGTAATCTCACTCCTTAGATGGAGTGTAATCTCACTCTTTAGATGAGGTGTAATCTCACTCTTTAGATGGGGTGTAATCTCACTCTTTAGATGGGGTGTAATCTCACTCTTTAGAAGGGGTGTAATCTCACTCTTTAGATGGGTGTAATCTCACTCTTTAGATGGAGTGTAATCTCACTCTTTAGATGGAGTGTGATCTCACTCTTTAGATGGGGTGTAATCTCACTCTTTAGATGGGGTGTAATCTCATTCTTTAGATGGAGTGTAAACTCACTCTTTAGATGGGGTGTAATCTCACTCTTTAGATGGGGTGTAATCTCACTCTTTAGATGGGGTGTAATCTCACTCTTTAGATGGGGTGTAATCTCACTCTTTAGATGGGGTGTAATCTCACTCTTTAGGTGGGGTGTAATCTCACTCTTTAGATGGGGTGTAATCTCACCCTTTAGATGGGGTGTAATCTCACTCTTTAGATGCGGTTTAATCTCACTCTTTAGATGGGGTGTAATCTCACTCTTTAGATGGGGTGCAATCTCACTCTTTAGATGGGGTGTAATCTCACTCTTTCGATGGAGTGTAATCTCACTCTTTAGATGGAGTGTAATCTCACTCTTTAGATGGGGTGTAATTTCACTCTTTAGATGGGGTGTAATCTCACTCTTTAGATGGAGTGTAATCTCACTCTTTAGATGGGGTGTAATCTCACTCTTTAGATGGGGTGTAATCTCACTCTTTAGATGGAGTGTAATCTCACTCTTTAGATGGGGTGTAATCTCACTCTTTAGATGTGGTGTAATCTCACTCTTTAGATGGGGTGTAATCTCACTCTTTACATGGGGTGTAATCTCACTCTTTAGATGGGGTGTAATCTCACTCTTTAGATGGGGTATAACCTCATTCTTTAGATGGAGTGTAATCTCACTCTTTAGATGGGGTGTAATCTCACTCTTTAGATGGGGTGTAATCTCACTCTTTAGATGGGGTGTAATCTCATTCTTTAGATGGGGTGTAATCTCACTCTTTAGATGGGGTGTAATCTGACTCTTTAGATGGAGTGTAATCTCACTCTTGAGATGGGGTGTAATCTCACTCTTTAGATGGAGTGTAATCTCACTCTTTAGATGGGGTGTAATCTCACTCTTTAGATGGGGTGTAATCTCACTCTTTAGATGGGGTGTAATCTCACTCTTTAGATGGGGTGTAATCTCACTCTTTAGATGGGGTGTAATCTCACTCTTTAGATGGGGTGTAATCTCACTCTTTAGATGGGGTGTAATCTCACTCTTTAGATGGTGTGTAATCTCACTCTTTAGATGGGGTGTAATCTCACTCTTTAGATGGAGTGTAATCTCACCCTTTAGAAGGGGTGTAATCTCAGTCTTGAGATGGGGTGTAATCTCACTCTTTAGATGGGATGTAATCTCACTCTTTAGATGGGGTGTAATCTCACTCTTTAGATGGGATGTAATCTCACTCTTTAGATGGGGTGTAATATCACTCTTCAGATGGGGTGTAATCTCACTCTTTAGATGGGGTGTAATCTCACTCTTGAGATGGGGTGTAATCTCACCCTTTAGATGGTGTGTAATCTCACTCTTGAGATGGGGTGTAATCTCACTCTTTAGATGGAGTGTAATCTCACTCTTTAGATGGGGTGTAATCTCACTCTTTAGATGGAGTGTAATCTCACTCTTGAGATGGGGTGTAATCTCACTCTTTAGATGGAGTGTAATCTCACTCTTTAGATGGGGTGTAATCTCACTCTTTAGATGGGGTGTAATCTCACTCTTTAGATGGGATGTAATCTCACTCTTTAGATGGGGTGTAATCTCACTCTTTCGATGGGGTGTAATCTCACTCTTTAGATGGGGTGTAATCTCACTCTTTAGATGGGGTGTAATCTCACTCTTTAGATGGGGTGTAATATCACTCTTAAGATGGGGTGTAATCTCACTCTTAAGATGGGGTGTAATCTCACTCTTTAGATGGGGTGTAATCTCACTCTTTAGATGGGGTGTAATCTCACTCTTTAGATGGGGTGTAATCTCACTCTTTAGATGGGGTGTAATCTCACTCTTTAGATGGGGTGTAATCTCACTCTTTAGATGGGGTGCAATCTCACTCATTAGATGGGGTGTAATCTCACCCTTTAGATGGGGTGTAATTTCTCTCTTTAGATGGGGTGTAATGTCACTCTTTAGATGGGGTGTAATCTCACTCTTTAGATGGGGTGTAATCTCACTCTTTAGATGGGGTGTAATCTCACTCTTTAGATGGGGTGTAATCTCACTCTTTAGATGGGGTGTATTCTCACTCTTTAGATGGAGTGTAATCTCACTCTTTAGATGGGGTGTAATCGCACTCCTTAGATGGAGTGTAATCTCACTCTTTAGATGGGGTGTAATCTCACTCTTTAGATGGGGTGTAATCTCACTCTTCAGATGGGGTGCAATCTCACTCTTTAGATGGGGTGCAATCTCACTCTTTAGATGGGGTGTAATCTCACTCTTTAGATGGGGTGTAATCTCACTCTTTAGATGGAGTGTAATCTCACTCTTTAGATGGGGTGTAATCTCACTCTTCAGATGGGGTGCAATCTCACTCTTTAGATGGAGTGTAATCTCACTCTTTAGATGGAGTGTAATCTCACTCTTTAGATGGGGTGTAATCTCACTCTTCAGATGGGGTGCAATCTCACTCTTTAGATGGAGTGTAATCTCACTCTTTAGATGGGGTGTAATCTCACTCTTTAGATGGAGTGTAATCTCACTCTTTAGATGGGGTGTAATCTCATTCTTTAGATGGGGTGTAATCTCACTCTTTAGATGGGTTGTAATCTCACTCTTTAGATGGGGTGTAATGTCACTCTTTAGATGGAGTGTAATCTCACTCTTTAGATGGGGTGTAATCTCACTCCTTAGATGGAGTGTAATCTCACTCTTTAGATGAGGTGTAATCTCACTCTTTAGATGGAGTGTAATCTCACTCTTTCGATGGGGTGTAATCTCACTCTTTAGATGGGGTGTAATCTCCCTCTTTAGATGGGGTGTAATCTCACTCTTTAGATGGAGTGTAATCTCACTCTTTAGATGGAGTGTAATCTCACTCTTTAGATGGGGTGTAATCTCACTCTTTAGATGGAGTGTAATCTCACTCTTTAGCTGGGGTGTAATCTCACTCTTTAGATGGGGTGTAATCTCACTCTTTAGATGGGGTGTAATCTCACTCTTTAGATGGGGTGTAATCTCACTCTTATGATGGGGTGTAATCTCACACTTAAGATGGATTGCAATCTCACTCTTTAGATGGAGTGTCATCTCACTCTTTAGATGGGGTGTAATCTCACTCTTTGATGGAGTGTAATCTCACTCTTTAGATAGGGTGCAATCTCACTCTTTAGATGGGGTGTAATCTCACTCTTTAGATGGGGTGTAATCCCACTCTTTAGATTGGGTGTAATCTCACTCTTTAGATGGGGTGTAATCTAACTCTTTAGATGGGGTGTAATCTCACTCTTTAGATTGGGTGTAATCTCACACTTTAGATGGGGTGTAATCTCACTCTTTAGATGGAGTATAATCTCACTCTTTAGATGGGGTGTAATCTCACTCTTTAGATGGAGTATAATCTCACTCTTTAGATGGGGTGTAATCTCACTCTTTAGATTGGGTGTAATCTCACTCTTTAGATGGGGTGTAATCTCACTCTTTAGATTGGGTGTAATCTCACTCTTTAGATGGGGTGTAATCTCACTCTTCAGATAGGGTGCAATCTCACTCTTTAGATGGGGTGTAATCTCACTCTTTAGATTTGGTGTAATCTCACTCTTTAGATGGGGTGTAATCTCACTCTTTAGATGGGGTGTAATCCCTCTCTTTAGATGGGGTGTAATCTCACTCTTTAGATGGGGTCTAATCTCACTCTTTAGATTGGGTGTAATCTCACTCTTTAGATGGGGTGTAATCTCACTTTTCAGATGGGGTGTAATCTCACTCTTTAGATGGGGTGCAATCTCACTCTTAAGATGGGGTGTAATCTCACTCTTTAGATGGGGTGTAATCTCACTCTTTAGATGGGGTGTAATCTCACTTTTCAGATGGGGTGTAATCTCACTCTTTAGATGGAGTGTAATCTCACTCTTTAGATGGGGTGTAATCTCATTCTTTAGATGGGGTGTAATCTCACTCTTTAGATGGGTTGTAATCTCACTCTTTAGATGGGGTGTAATGTCACTCTTTAGATGGAGTGTAATCTCACTCTTTAGATGGGGTGTAATCTCACTCCTTAGATGGAGTGTAATCTCACTCTTTAGATGAGGTGTAATCTCACTCTTTAGATGGAGTGTAATCTCACTCTTTCGATGGGGTGTAATCTCACTCTTTAGATGGGGTGTAATCTCCCTCTTTAGATGGGGTGTAATCTCACTCTTTAGATGGAGTGTAATCTCACTCTTTAGATGGAGTGTAATCTCACTCTTTAGATGGGGTGTAATCTCACTCTTTAGATGGAGTGTAATCTCACTCTTTAGCTGGGGTGTAATCTCACTCTTTAGATGGGGTGTAATCTCACTCTTTAGATGGGGTGTAATCTCACTCTTTAGATGGGGTGTAATCTCACTCTTATGATGGGGTGTAATCTCACACTTAAGATGGATTGCAATCTCACTCTTTAGATGGAGTGTCATCTCACTCTTTAGATGGGGTGTAATCTCACTCTTTGATGGAGTGTAATCTCACTCTTTAGATAGGGTGCAATCTCACTCTTTAGATGGGGTGTAATCTCACTCTTTAGATGGGGTGTAATCCCACTCTTTAGATTGGGTGTAATCTCACTCTTTAGATGGGGTGTAATCTAACTCTTTAGATGGGGTGTAATCTCACTCTTTAGATTGGGTGTAATCTCACACTTTAGATGGGGTGTAATCTCACTCTTTAGATGGAGTATAATCTCACTCTTTAGATGGGGTGTAATCTCACTCTTTAGATGGAGTATAATCTCACTCTTTAGATGGGGTGTAATCTCACTCTTTAGATTGGGTGTAATCTCACTCTTTAGATGGGGTGTAATCTCACTCTTTAGATTGGGTGTAATCTCACTCTTTAGATGGGGTGTAATCTCACTCTTCAGATAGGGTGCAATCTCACTCTTTAGATGGGGTGTAATCTCACTCTTTAGATTTGGTGTAATCTCACTCTTTAGATGGGGTGTAATCTCACTCTTTAGATGGGGTGTAATCCCTCTCTTTAGATGGGGTGTAATCTCACTCTTTAGATGGGGTCTAATCTCACTCTTTAGATTGGGTGTAATCTCACTCTTTAGATGGGGTGTAATCTCACTTTTCAGATGGGGTGTAATCTCACTCTTTAGATGGGGTGCAATCTCACTCTTAAGATGGGGTGTAATCTCACTCTTTAGATGGGGTCTAATCTCACTCTTTAGATTGGGTGTAATCTCACTCTTTAGATGGGGTGTAATCTCACTTTTCAGATGGGGTGTAATCTCACTCTTTAGATGGGGTGCAATCTCACTCTTTAGATGGGGTGTAATCTCACACTTTAGATGGAGTGTAATCTCCCTCTTTAGATGGTGTGTAATCTCACTCTTTAGATGGGGTGCAATCTCACTCTTTAGATGGGGTGTAATCTCACTCTTTAGATGGGGTGTAATCTCACTCTTTAGATGGAGTGTAATCTCACTCTTTAGATGGGGTGTAATCTCACTCTTTAGATGGGGTGTAATCTCACTCTTTAGATGGGGTGTAATCTCACTCTTTAGATGGGGTGTAATCTCACTCTTATGATGGGGTGTAATCTCACACTTTAGATGGATTGCAATCTCACTCTTTGGATGGGGTGTCATCTCACTCTTTAGATGGGGTGTAATCTCACTCTTTGATGGAGTGTAATCTCACGCTTTAGATAGGGTGCAATCTCACTCTTTAGATGGGGTGTAATCTCACTCTTTAGATGGTGTGTAATCTCACTCTTTAGATGGGGAGTAATCTCACTCTTTAGATGGGGTGTAATCCCACTCTTTAGATTGGGTGTAATCTCACTCTTTAGATGGGGTGTAATCTCACTCTTTAGATGGGGTGTCATCTCACTCTTTCGATGGGGTGTAATCTCACTCTTTAGATGGGGAGTAATCTCACTCTTTAGATGGGGTGTAATCCCACTCTTTAGATTGGGTGTAATCTCACTCTTTAGATGGGGTGTAATCTCACTCTTTAGATGGGGTGTAATCTCACTCTTTAGATGGGGTGTAATCCCACTCTTTAGATTGGGTGTAATCTCACTCTTTAGCTGGAGTGTAATCTCACTCTTTAGATGGGGTGTAATCTCACTCTTTAGATAGGGTGTAATCCCACTCTTTAGATTGGGTGTAATCTCACTCTTTAGATGGAGTGTAATCTCACTCTTTAGATGGGGTGTAATCTCACTCTTTAGATGGGGTGTAATCTCACTCTTTAGATGGGGTGTAATCCCACTCTTTAGATTGGGTGTAATCTCACTCTTTAGATGGAGTGTAATCTCACTCTTTAGATGGGGTGTAATCTCACTCTTTAGATAGGGTGCAATCTCACTCTTTAGATGGGGTGTAATCTCACTCTTTAGATGGGGTGCAATCTCACTCTTTAGATAGGGTGCAATCTCACTCTTTAGATGGGGTGTAATCTCACTCTTTAGATGGGGTCTAATCTCAATCTATAGATTGGGTGTAATCTCACACTTTAGATGGGGTGTAATCTCACGCTTTAGATGGGGTGTAATCTCACCCTTTGGAAGGGGTGTAATCTCACTCTTTAGATGGGGTGTAATCTCACACTTTAGATGGGGTGTAATCTCAATCTTTAGATGGGGTGTAATCTCACTCTTTAGATGGGGTGTAATCTCATTCTTGAGATGGAGTGTAATCTCACTCTTTAGATGGGGTGTAATCTCTCTCTTTAGATGGGGTGTAATCTCACTCTTTAGATGGGGTGTAATCTCATTCTTGAGATGGGATGTAATCTCACTCTTTAGATGGGGTGTAATCTCTCTCTTTAGATGGGGTGTAATCTCACTCGTTAGATGGGGTGTAATCTCACTCTTGAGATGGAGTGTAATCTCACTCTTTAGATGGGGTGTAATCTCAGTCTTTAGATGGGGTGTAATCTCACTCTTTAAATGGAGTGTAATCTCACTCGTTAGATGGGGTGTAATCTCACTCTTTAGATGGGGTGTAATCTCACACTTTAGATGGAGTGTAATCTCACTCTTTAGATGGGGTGTAATCCCACTCTTTAGATGGGGTGTAATCTCACTCTTTAGATGGAGTGTAATCTCAATCTTTAGATGGGGTGTAATCTCACTCTTTAGATGGGGTGTAATCTCACTCTTTAGATGGGGTATAACCTCATTCTTTAGATGGAGTGTAATCTCACTCTTTAGATGGGGTGTAATCTCACTCTTTAGATGGGGTGTAATCTCACTCTTTAGATGGGGTGTAATCTCAATCTTTAGATGGGGTGTAATCTCACTCTTTAGATGGGGTGTAATCTCACTCTTTAGATGGGGTGTAATCTCACTCTTTAGAAGGGGTGTAATCTCACTCTTTAGATGGGTGTAATCTCACTCTTTAGATGGAGTGTAATCTCACTCTTTAGATGGAGTGTGATCTCATTCTTTAGATGGGGTGTAATCTCACTCTTTAGATGGGGTGTAATCTCATTCTTCAGATGGAGTGTAAACTCACTCTTTAGATGGGGTGTAATCTCACTCTTTAGATGGGGTGTAATCTCACTCTTTAGATGGGGTGTAATCTCACTCTTTAGATGGGGTGTAATCTCACTCTTTAGGTGGGGTGTAATCTCACTCTTTAGATGGGGTGTAATCTCACCCTTTAGGTGGGGTGTAATCTCACTCTTTAGATGCGGTGTAATCTCACTCTTTAGATGGGGTGTAATCTCACTCTTTAGATGGGGTGTAATCTCACTCTTTAGATGGGGTGCAATCTCACTCTTTAGATGGGGTGCAATCTCAATCTTTAGATGGGGTGTAATCTCACTCTTTAGATGGGGTGCAATCTCACTCTTTAGATGGGGTGTAATCTCACTCTTTAGATGGGGTGTAATCTCACTCTTTAGATGGAGTGTAATCTCACTCTTTAGATGGTGTGTAATCTCACTCTTTCGATGGGGTGTAATCTCACTCTTTCGATGGAGTGTAATCTCACTCTTTAGATGGGATGCAAGCTCACTCTTTAGATGGTGTGTAATCTCACTCTTTAGATGGGGTCTAATCTCAATCTTTAGATTGGGTGTAATCTCACACTTTAGATGGTGTGTAATCTCACTCTTTAGATGGGGTGTAATTTCACTCTTTAGATGGGGTGTAATCTCACTCTTTAGATGGAGTGTAATCTCACTCTTTAGATGGGGTGTAATCTCAATCTTTAGATGGGGTGTAATCTCACTCTTTAGATGGGGTGTAATCTCACTCTTTAGATGGGGTGTAATCTCACTCTTTAGAAGGGGTGTAATCTCACTCTTTAGATGGGTGTAATCTCACTCTTTAGATGGAGTGTAATCTCACTCTTTAGATGGAGTGTGATCTCATTCTTTAGATGGGGTGTAATCTCACTCTTTAGATGGGGTGTAATCTCATTCTTCAGATGGAGTGTAAACTCACTCTTTAGATGGGGTGTAATCTCACTCTTTAGATGGGGTGTAATCTCACTCTTTAGATGGGGTGTAATCTCACTCTTTAGATGGGGTGTAATCTCACTCTTTAGGTGGGGTGTAATCTCACTCTTTAGATGGGGTGTAATCTCACCCTTTAGGTGGGGTGTAATCTCACTCTTTAGATGCGGTGTAATCTCACTCTTTAGATGGGGTGTAATCTCACTCTTTAGATGGGGTGCAATCTCAATCTTTAGATGGGGTGTAATCTCACTCTTTAGATGGGGTGCAATCTCACTCTTTAGATGGGGTGTAATCTCACTCTTTAGATGGGGTGTAATCTCACTCTTTAGATGGAGTGTAATCTCACTCTTTAGATGGTGTGTAATCTCACTCTTTCGATGGGGTGTAATCTCACTCTTTCGATGGAGTGTAATCTCACTCTTTAGATGGGATGCAAGCTCACTCTTTAGATGGTGTGTAATCTCACTCTTTAGATGGGGTCTAATCTCAATCTTTAGATTGGGTGTAATCTCACACTTTAGATGGTGTGTAATCTCACTCTTTAGATGGGGTGTAATTTCACTCTTTAGATGGGGTGTAATCTCACTCTTTAGATGGAGTGTAATCTCACTCTTTAGTTGGGGTGTAATCTCACACTTTAGATGGAGTGTAATCTCACTCTTTAGATGGGGTGTAATCTCACTCTTTAGATGGGGTGTAATCTCACTCTTTAGATGGAGTGTAATCTCACTCTTTAGATGGGGTGTAATCTCACTCTTTAGATGTGGTGTAATCTCACTCTTTAGATGGGGTATCACCTCATTCTTTAGATGGAGTGTAATCTCACTCTTTAGATGGGGTGTAATCTCAGTCTTTAGATGGGGTGTAATCTCACTCTTTAGATGGGGTGTAATCTCACTCTTTAGATGGGGTGTAATCTCACTCTTTAGATGGGGTGTAATCTCACTCTTTAGATGGGGTGTAATATCACTCTTCAGATGGGGTGTAATCTCACTCTTTAGATGGGGTGTAATCTCACTCTTGAGATGGGGTGTAATCTCACCCTTTAGATAGGGTGTAATCTCACTCTTTAGATGGAGTGTAATCTCACTCTTGAGATGGGGTGTAATCTCACTCTTTAGATGGAGTGCAATCTCACTCTTTAGATGGGGTGTAATCTCACTCTTTAGATGGGGTGTAATCTCACTCTTTAGATGGGGTGTAATCTCACTCTTTAGATGGGGTGTAATCTCACTCTTTAGATGGAGTGTAATCTCACCCTTTAGAAGGGGTGTAATCTCACTCTTGAGATGGGGTGTAATCTCACTCTTTAGATGGGATGTAATCTCACTCTTTAGATGGGGTGTAATCTCACTCTTTAGATGGGGTGTAATCTCACTCTTTAGATGGGGTGTAATCTCACTCTTTAGATGGGGTGTAATCTCACTCTTTAGATGGGGTGTAATATCACTCTTAAGATGGGGTGTAATCTCACTCTTTAGATGGGGTGTAATCTCACTCTTTAGATGGGGTGTAATCTCACTCTTTAGATGGGGTGTAATCTCACTCTTTAGATGGGGTGTAATCTCACTCTTTAGATGGGGTGTAATCTCACTCTTTAGATGGGGTGTAATCTCACTCTTTAGATGGGGTGCAATCTCACTCTTTAGATGGGGTGTAATCTCACCCTTTAGATTGGGTGTAATTTCTCTCTTTAGATGGGGTGTAATCTCACTCTTTAGATGGGGTGTAATCTCACTCTTTAGATGGGGTGTAATCTCACTCTTTAGATGGGGTGTAATCTCACTCTTTAGATGGGGTGTAATCTCACTCTTTAGATGGGGTGTAATCTCACTCTTTAGATGGGGTGTAATCTCACTCTTTAGATGGGGTGTATTCTCACTCTTTAGATGGAGTGTAATCTCACTCTTTAGATGGGGTGTAATCGCACTCCTTAGATGGAGTGTAATCTCACTCTTTAGATGGGGTGTAATCTCACTCTTTAGATGGGGTGTAATCTCACTCTTTAGATGGGGTGCAATCTCACACTTTAGATGGAGTGTAATCTCACTCTTTAGATGGAGTGTAATCTCACTCTTTAGATGGAGTGTAATCTCACTCTTTAGATGGGGTGTAATCTCATTCTTTAGATGGGGTGTAATCTCACTCTTTAGATGGGTTGTAATCTCACTCTTTAGATGGGGTGTAATGTCACTCTTTAGATGGAGTGTAATCTCACTCTTTAGATGGGGTGTAATCTCACTCTTTAGATGGGGTGTAATCTCACTCTTTAGATGGAGTGTAATCTCACTCTTTAGATGGGGTGTAATCTCATTCTTTAGATGGGGTGTAATCTCACTCTTTAGATGGGGTGTAATCTCACTCTTTAGATGGGGTGTAATCTCACTCTTTAGATGGAGTGTAATCTCACTCTTTAGATGGAGTGTAATCTCACTCTTTAGACGGGGGGTAAACTCACTCTTTCGATGGGGTGTAATCTCACTCCTTAGATGGAGTGTAATCTCACTCTTTAGATGAGGTGTAATCTCACTCTTTAGATGGAGTGTAATCTCACTCTTTAGATGGGGTGTAATCTCACTCTTTAGATGGGGTGTAATCTCACTCTTTAGATGGGGTGTAATCTCACTCTTTAGATGGGGTGTAATCTCACTCTTTAGATGGGGTGTAATCTCACTCTTTAGATGGGGTGTAATCTCACTCTTTAGATGGGGTGTAATCTCACTCTTTAGATGGAGTGTAATCTCACTCTTTAGATGGAGTGTAATCTCACTCCTTAGATGGAGTGTAATCTCACTCTTTAGATGGGGTGTAATCTCACTCTTTAGATGGGGTGTAATCTCACTCTTTAGATGGGGTGTAATCTCACTCTTATGATGGGGTGTAATCTCACACTTTAGATGGATTGCAATCTCACTCTTTAGATGGGGTGTCATCTCACTCTTTAGATGGGGTGTAATCTCACTCTTTGATGGAGTGTAATCTCACTCTTTAGATAGGGTGCAATCTCACTCTTTAGATGGGGTGTAATCTCACTCTTTAGATGGGGTGTAATCCCACTCTTTAGATTGGGTGTAATCTCACTCTTTAGATGGGGTGTAATCTCACTCTTTGATGGAGTGTAATCTCACTCTTTAGATAGGGTGCAATCTCACTCTTTAGATGGGGTGTAATCTCACTCTTTAGATGGGGTGTAATCCCACTCTTTAGATTGGGTGTAATCTCACTCTTTAGATGGGGTGTAATCTCACTCTTTAGATGGAGTGTAATCTCACTCTTTAGATGGAGTGTAATCTCACTCTTTAGATGGGGTGTAATCTCACTCTTTAGATAGTGTGCAATCTCACTCTTTAGATGGGGTGTAATCTCACTCTTTAGATGGGGTGCAATCTCACTCTTTAGATAGGGTGCAATCTCACTCTTTAGATGGGGTGTAATCTCACTCTTTAGATGGGGTCTAATCTCACTCTTTAGATTGGGTGTAATCTCACACTTTAGATGGTGTGTAATCTCACGCTTTAGATGGGGTGTAATCTCACCCTTTAGAAGGGGTGTAATCTCACTCTTTAGATGGGGTGTAATCTCACTCTTTAGATGGGGTGTAATCTCACTCTTTAGAAGGGGTGTAATATCACTCTTTAGATGGGGTGTAATCTCACACTTTAGATGGGGTGTAATCTCAATCTTTAGATGGGGTGTAATCTCACTCTTTAGATGGGGTGTAATCTCACTCTTGAGATGGAGTGTAATCTCACTCTTTAGATGGGGTGTAATCTCACTCTTTAGATGGGATGTAATCTCACTCTTTAGATGGGGTGTAATCTCACTCTTTAGATGGGATGTAATCTCACTCTTTAGATGGGGTGTAATCTCTCTCTTTAGATGGGGTGTAATCTCACTCGTTAGATGGGGTGTAATCTCACTCTTGAGATGGAGTGTAATCTCACTCTTTAGATGGGGTGTAATCTCAGTCTTTAGATGGGGTGTAATCTCAATCTTTAGATGGGGTGTAATCTCACTCTTTAGATGGGGTGTAATCTCACTCTTGAGATGGAGTGTAATCTCACTCTTTAGATGGGATGTAATCTCACTCTTTAGATGGGGTGTAATCTCTCTCTTTAGATGGGGTGTAATCTCACTCGTTAGATGGGGTGTAATCTCACTCTTTAGATGGGGTGTAATCTCACTCTTTAGATGGGGTGTAATCTCAGTCTTTAGATGGGGTGTAATCTCACTCTTTAGATGGAGTGTAATCTCACTCGTTAGATGGGGTGTAATCTCACTCTTTAGATGGGGTGTAATCTCACACTTTAGATGGGGTGTAATCTCACTCTTTAGATGGGGTGTAATCTCACTCTTTAGATGGAGTGTAATCTCACTCTTTAGATGGGGTGTAATCTCACTCTTTAGATGGGATGTAATCTCACTCTTTAGATGGGGTGTAATCTCTCTCTTTAGATGGGGTGTAATCTCACTCGTTAGATGGGGTGTAATCTCACTCTTGAGATGGAGTGTAATCTCACTCTTTAGATGGGGTGTAATCTCAGTCTTTAGATGGGGTGTAATCTCAATCTTTAGATGGGGTGTAATCTCACTCTTTAGATGAGGTGTAATCTCACTCTTTAGATGGAGTGTAATCTCACTCTTTAGATGAGGTGTAATCTCACTCTTTAGATGGGGTGTAATCTCACTCTTTAGATGGGGTGTAATCTCACTCTTGAGATGGAGTGTAATCTCACTCTTTAGATGGGATGTAATCTCACTCTTTAGATGGGGTGTAATCTCTCTCTTTAGATGGGGTGTAATCTCACTCGTTAGATGGGGTGTAATCTCACTCTTTAGATGGGGTGTAATCTCACTCTTTAGATGGGGTGTAATCTCAGTCTTTAGATGGGGTGTAATCTCACTCTTTAGATGGAGTGTAATCTCACTCGTTAGATGGGGTGTAATCTCACTCTTTAGATGGGGTGTAATCTCACACTTTAGATGGGGTGTAATCTCACTCTTTAGATGGGGTGTAATCCCACTCTTTAGATGGGGTGTAATCTCACTCTTTAGATGGAGTGTAATCTCAATCTTTAGATGGGGTGTAATCTCACTCTTTAGATGGGGTGTAATCTCACTCATTAGATGGGGTGTAATCTCACTCTTTAGATGGGGTGTAATCTCACTCATTAGATGGGGTGTAATCTCACTCTTTAGATGGGGTGTAATCTCACTCTTTAGATGGGGTGTAATCTCACTCTTTAGATGGGGTGTAATCTCACTCTTTAGATGGGGTGTAATCTCACTCTTTAGAAGGGCTGTAATCTCACTCTTTAGATGGGTGTAATCTCACTCTTTAGATGGAGTGTAATCTCACTCTTTAGATGGAGTGTGATCTCACTCTTTAGATGGGGTGTAATCTCACTCTTTAGATGGGGTGCAATCTCATTCTTTAGATGGAGTGTAAACTCACTCTTTAGATGGGGTGTAATCTCACTCTTTAGATGGGGTGTAATCTCACTCTTTAGATGGGGTGTAATCACACTCTTTAGATGGGGTGTAATCTCACTCTTTAGGTGGGGTGTAATCTCACTCTTTAGATGGGGTGTAATCTCACCCTTTAGGTGGGGTGTAATCTCACTCTTTAGATGGGGTGTAATCTCACCCTTTAGGTGGGGTGTAATCTCACTCTTTAGATGGAGTGTAATCTCACTCTTTAGATGGGGTGTAATCTCACTCTTTCGATGGGGTGCAATCTCACTCTTTAGATGGGGTGTAATCTCACTCTTTAGATGGGGTGCAATCTCACTCTTTAGATGGGGTGTAATCTCACTCTTTAGATGGGGTGTAATCTCACTCTTTAGATGGAGTGTAATCTCACTCTTTAGATGGTGTGTAATCTCACTCTTTAGATGGGGTGTAATCTCACTCTTTCGATGGAGTGTAATCTCACTCTTTAGATGGGATGCAAGCTCACTCTTTAGATGGTGTGTAATCTCACTCTTTAGATGGGGTGTAATCTCACTCTTTCGATGGAGTGTAATCTCACTCTTTAGATGGAGTGTAATCTCACTCTTTAGATGGGGTGTAATTTCACTCTTTAGATGGGGTGTAATCTCACTCTTTAGATGGAGTGTAATCTCACTCTTTAGATGGGGTGTAATCTCACTCTTTAGATGGGGTGTAATCTCACTCTTTAGATGGGGTGTAATCTCACTCTTTAGATGGAGTGTAATCTCACTCTTTAGATGGGGTGTAATCTCACTCTTTAGATGTGGTGTAATCTCACTCTTTAGATGGGGTGTAATCTCACTCTTTACATGGGGTGTAATCTCACTCTTTAGATGGGGTGTAATCTCACTCTTTAGATGGGGTATAACCTCATTCTTTAGATGGAGTGTAATCTCACTCTTTAGATGGGGTGTAATCTCACTCTTTAGATGGGGTGTAATCTCACTCTTTAGATGGGGTGTAATCTCACTCTTTAGATGGGGTGTAATCTCACTCTTTAGATGGGGTGTAATATCACTCTTCAGATGGGGTGTAATCTCACTCTTTAGATGGGGTGTAATCTCACTCTTGAGATGGGGTGTAATCTCACCCTTTAGATAGGGTGTAATCTCACTCTTTAGATGGGGTGTAATCTCACTCTTTAGATGGGGTGTAATCTCATTCTTTAGATGGGGTGTAATCTCACTCTTTAGATGGGGTGTAATCTCACTCTTTAGATGGGGTGTATTCTCACTCTTTAGATGGAGTGTAATCTCACTCTTTAGATGGGGTGTAATCGCACTCCTTAGATGGGTGTAATCTCACTCTTTAGATGGGGTGTAATCTCACTCTTTAGATGGGGTGTAATCTCACTCTTTAGATGGGGTGTATTCTCACTCTTTAGATGGAGTGTAATCTCACTCTTTAGATGGGGTGTAATCGCACTCCTTAGATGGGGTGTAATCTCACTCTTTAGATGGGGTGTAATCTCACTCTTCAGATGGGGTGCAATCTCACTCTTTAGATGGAGTGTAATCTCACTCTTCAGATGGGGTGTAATCTCACTCTTTAGATGGAGTGTAATCTCACTCTTTAGATGGGGTGTAATCTCATTCTTTAGATGGGGTGTAATCTCACTCTTTAGATGGGTTGTAATCTCACTCTTTAGATGGGGTGTAATGTCACTCTTTAGATGGAGTGTAATCTCACTCTTTAAATGGGGTGTAATCTCACTCTTTAGATGGGGTGTAATCTCACTCTTTAGATGGAGTGTAATCTCACTCTTTAGATGGAGTGTAATCTCACTCTTTAGATGGAGTGTAATCTCACTCTTTAGATGGGGGGTAATCTCACTCTTTAGATGGGGTGTAATCTCACTCCTTAGATGGAGTGTAATCTCACTCTTTAGATGAGGTGTAATCTCACTCTTTAGATGGAGTGTAATCTCACTCTTTAGATGGGGTGTAATCTCACTCTTTAGATGGGCTGTAATCTCACTCTTTAGATGGGGTGTAATCTCACTCTTTAGATGGGGTGTAATCTCACTCTTTAGATGGAGTGTAATCTCACTCTTTAGATGGGGTGTAATCTCACTCTTTAGATGGAGTGTAATCTCACTCTTTAGATGGGGTGTAATCTCACTCTTTAGATGGGGTGTAATCTCACTCTTTAGGTGGGTGTAATCTCACTCTTTAGATGGGGTGTAATCTCACTCTTATGATGGGGTGTAATCTCACACTTTAGATGGATTGCAATCTCACTCTTTAGATGGGGTGTAATCTCACTCTTTGATGGAGTGTAATCTCACTCTTTAGATAGGGTGCAATCTCACTCTTTAGATGGGGTGTAATCTCACTCTTTAGATGGGGTGTAATCCCACTCTTTAGATTGGGTGTAATCTCACTCTTTAGATGGGGTGTAATCTCACTCTTTAGATGGAGTGTAATCTCACACTTTAGATGGGGTGTAATCTCACTCTTTAGATGGGGTGTAAGCTCACTCTTTAGAGGGAGTGTAATCTCACTCTTTAGATGGAGTGTAATCTCACTCTTTAGATGGGGTGTAATCTCACTCTTTAGATGGGGTGTAATCTTAGTCTTTAGATGGGGTGTAATCTCACTCTTTAGATGGGGTGTAATCTCACTCAATAGATGGTGTGTAATCTCACTCTTTAGATGGAGTGTAATCTCACTCTTTAGACGGGGTGTAATCTCACTCTTTAGATGGAGTGTAATCTCACTCTTTAGACGGGGTGTAATCTCACTCTTTAGATGGGGTGTAATCTTAGTCTTTAGATGGGGTGTAATCTCACTCTTTAGATGGGGTGTAATCTCAATCTTTAAGTGGGGTGTAATCTCACTCAATCGATGGGGTGCAATCTCACTCTTTAGATGGAGTGTAATCTCACTCTTTAGATGGAGTGTAATCTCACTCTTTAGATGGGGTGTAATCTCACTCTTTAGATGGGGTGTAATCTCACTCTTTAGAAGGGGTGTAATCTCACTTTAGATGGGGTGTAATCTCACTCTTTAGATGGGGTGTAATCTCACTCTTTAGAAGGGGTGTAATCTCACTTTAGATGGGGTGTAATCTCACTCTTTAGATGGGGTGTAATCTCACTCTTTAGATGGGGTGTAATCTCAATCTTTAGATGGGGTGTAATCTCACTCTTTAGATGGGGTGTAATCTCACTCTTTAGATGGGGTGTAATCTCACTCTTTAGATGGGGTGTAATCTCACTCTTTAGATGGGTGTAATCTCTCTCTTTAGATGGGGTGTAATCTCACTCATTAGATGGGGTGTAATCTCACTCTTTAGATGGGGTGTAATCTCACTCTTTAGATGGAGTGTAATCTCACTCTTTAGATGGGGTGTAATCTCACTCTTTAGATGGGGTGTAATCTCACTCTTTAGATGGTGTGTAATCTCACTCTTTAGATGGGGTGTAATCTCACTCTTTAGATGGGGTGTAATCTCACTCTTTCGATGGAGTGTAATCTCACTCTTTAGATGGGGTGTAATCTCACTCTTTAGCTGGGGTGTAATCTCACGCTTTAGATGGAGTGTAATCTAACTCTTTAGATGGAGTGTAATCTCACTCTTTAGATGGGGTGTAATCTCACTCTTTAGATGGAGTGTAATCTAACTCTTTAGATGGGGTGTAATCTCACTCTTTAGATGGGGTGTAATCTCACTCTTTAGCTGGGGTGTAATCTCACGCTTTAGATGGAGTGTAATCTAACTCTTTAGATGGAGTGTAATCTCACTCTTTAGATGGGGTGTAATCTCACTCTTTAGATGGAGTGTAATCTCACACTTTAGATGGAGTGTAATCTCACTCTTCAGATGGGGTGTAATCTCACACTTTAGATGGGGTGTAATCTCACTCTTTAGATGGAGTGTAATCTCACTCTTTAGATGGAGTGTAATCTCATTCTTTAGATGGGGTGTAATCTCACTCTTTAGATGGAGTGTAATCTCACTCTTTAGATGGGGTGTAATCTCACTCTTTAGATGGTGTGTAATCTCACTCTTTAGATGGGGTGTAATCTCACTCTTTAGATGGGGTGTAATCTCACTCTTTCGATGGAGTGTAATCTCACTCTTTAGATGGGGTGTAATCTCACTCTTTAGATGGGGTGTAATCTCACGCTTTAGATGGACTGTAATCGCACTCTTTAGATGGAGTGTAATCTCACTCTTTAGATGGGGTGTAATCTCACTCTTTAGATGGAGTGTAATCTCACACTTTAGATGGAGTGTAATCTCACTCTTTAGATGGAGTGTAATCTCACTCTTTAGATGGGGTGTAATCTCACTCTTTCGATGGAGTGTAATCTCACTCTTTAGATGGGGTGTAATCTCACTCTTTAGATGGGGTGTAATCTCACGCTTTAGATGGACTGTAATCGCACTCTTTAGATGGAGTGTAATCTCACTCTTTAGATGGGGTGTAATCTCACTCTTTAGATGGAGTGTAATCTCACACTTTAGATGGGGTGTAATCTCACTCTTTAGATGGGGTGTAAGCTCACTCTTTAGATGGAGTGTAATCTCACTCTTTAGATGGAGTGTAATCTCACTCTTTAGATGGGGTGTAATCTCACTCTTTGGTTGGGGTGTAATCTCACTCTTTAGATGGGGTGCAATCTCACTCTTTAGATGGAGTGTAATCTCACTCTTTAGATGGGGTGTAATCTCACTCCTTAGATGGAGTGTAATCTCACTCTTTAGATGGAGTGTAATCTCACTCTTTAGATGGAGTGTAATCTCACTCTTTAGATGGGGTGTAATCTCACTCTTTCGATGGAGTGTAATCTCACTCTTTAGATGGGGTGTAATCTCACTCTTTAGATGGGGTGTAATCTCACGCTTTAGATGGACTGTAATCGCACTCTTTAGATGGAGTGTAATCTCACTCTTTAGATGGGGTGTAATCTCACTCTTTAGATGGAGTGTAATCTCACACTTTAGATGGGGTGTAATCTCACTCTTTAGATGGGGTGTAAGCTCACTCTTTAGATGGAGTGTAATCTCACTCTTTAGATGGAGTGTAATCTCACTCTTTAGATGGGGTGTAATCTCACTCTTTGGTTGGGGTGTAATCTCACTCTTTAGATGGGGTGCAATCTCACTCTTTAGATGGAGTGTAATCTCACTCTTTAGATGGGGTGTAATCTCACTCCTTAGATGGAGTGTAATCTCACTCTTTAGATGGAGTGTAATCTCACTCTTTAGATGGAGTGTAATCTCACTCTTTAGATGGAGTGTAATCTCACTCTTTAGATGGGGTGTAATCTCACTCTTTAGATGGAGTGTAATCTCACTCTTTAGATGGGGTGTAATCTCACTCTTTAGATGGGGTGTAATCTCACTCTTTAGATGGGGTGTAATCTCACTCTTTAGATGGGGTGTAATCTCACTCTTATGATGGGGTGTAATCTCACACTTTAGATGGATTGCAATCTCACTCTTTAGATGGGGTGTCATCTCACTCTTTAGATGGGGTGTAATCTCACTCTTTGATGGAGTGTAATCTCACTCTTTAGATAGGGTGCAATCTCACTCTTTAGATGGGGTGTAATCTCACTCTTTAGATGGGGTGTAATCCCACTCTTTAGATTGGGTGTAATCTCACTCTTTAGATGGGGTGTAATCTCACTCTTTAGATGGGGTGTAATCTCACTCTTTGATGGAGTGTAATCTCACTCTTTAGATAGGGTGCAATCTCACTCTTTAGATGGGGTGTGATCTCACTCTTTAGACGGGGTGTAATCCCACTCTTTAGATTGGGTGTAATCTCACTCTTTAGATGGGGTGTAATCTCACTCTTTAGATGGGGTGTAATCTCACTCTTTAGATGGAGTGTAATCTCACTCTTTAGACGGGGTGTAATCCCACTCTTTAGATGGGGTGCAATCTCACTCTTTAGATGGGGTGTAATCTCACTCTTTAGATGGGGTGCAATCTCACTCTTTAGATAGGGTGCAATCTCACTCTTTAGATGGGGTGTAATCTCACTCTTTAGATGGGGTGTAATCTCACTCTTTAGATAGGGTGCAATCTCACTCTTTAGATAGGGTGCAATCTCACGCTTTAGATGGGGTGTAATCTCACACTTTAGATGGTGTGTAATCTCACGCTTTAGATGGGGTGTAATCTCACCCTTTAGAAGGGGTGTAATCTCACTCTTTAGATGGGGTGTAATCTCACTCTTTAGATGGGGTGTAATCTCACTCTTTAGAAGGGGTGTAATATCACTCTTTAGATGGGGTGTAATCTCACACTTTAGATGGGGTGTAATCTCAATCTTTAGATGGGGTGTAATCTCACTCTTTAGATGGGGTGTATTCTCACTCTTGAGATGGAGTGTAATCTCACTCTTTAGATGGGATGTAATCTCACTCTTTAGATGGGATGTAATCTCACTCTTGAGATGGAGTGTAATCTCACTCTTTAGATGGGATGTAATCTCACTCTTTAGATGGGGTGTAATCTCTCTCTTTAGATGGGGTGTAATCTCACTCGTTAGATGGGGTGTAATCTCACTCTTGAGATGGGGTGTAATCGCACTCTTTAGATGGGGTGTAATCTCACTCTTTAGATGGGGTGTAATCTCACTCTTGAGATGGGGTGTAATCTCACTCTTTAGATGGGGTGTAATCTCACACTTTAGATGGAGTGTAATCTCACTCTTTAGATGGGGTGTAATCTCAGTCTTTAGATGGGGTGTAATCTCACTCTTTAGATGGAGTGTAATCTCACTCGTTAGATGGGGTGTAATCTCACTCTTTATATGGGGTGTAATCTCACACTTTAGATGGGGTGTAATCTCACTCTTTAGATGGGGTGTAATCCCACTCTTTAGATGGGGTGTAATCTCACTCTTTAGATGGAGTGTAATCTCAATCTTTAGATGGGGTGTAATCTCACTCTTTAGATGGGGTGTAATCTCACTCTTTAGATGGGGTGTAATCTCACTCTTTAGATGGGGTGTAATCTCACTCTTTAGAAGGGCTGTAATCTCACTCTTTAGATGGGTGTAATCTCACTCTTTAGATGGAGTGTAATCTCACTCTTTAGATGGAGTGTGATCTCACTCTTTAGATGGGGTGTAATCTCACTCTTTAGATGGGGTGTAATCTCATTCTTTAGATGGAGTGTAAACTCACTCTTTAGATGGGGTGTAATCTCACTCTTTAGATGGGGTGTAATCTCACTCTTTAGGTGGGGTGTAATCTCACTCTTTAGATGGGGTGTAATCTCACCCTTTAGGTGGGGTGTAATCTCACTCTTTAGATGGGGTGTAATCTCACCCTTTAGGTGGGGTGTAATCTCACTCTTTAGATGGAGTGTAATCTCACTCTTTAGATGGGGTGTAATCTCACTCTTTCGATGGGGTGCAATCTCACTCTTTAGATGGGGTGTAATCTCACTCTTTAGATGGGGTGCAATCTCACTCTTTAGATGGGGTGTAATCTCACTCTTTAGATGGGGTGTAATCTCACTCTTTAGATGGAGTGTAATCTCACTCTTTAGATGGTGTGTAATCTCACTCTTTAGATGGGGTGTAATCTCACTCTTTCGATGGAGTGTAATCTCACTCTTTAGATGGGATGCAAGCTCACTCTTTAGATGGTGTGTAATCTCACTCTTTAGATGGGGTGTAATCTCACTCTTTCGATGGAGTGTAATCTCACTCTTTAGATGGGGTGTAATCTCACTCTTTAGATGGAGTGTAATCTCACTCTTTAGATGGGGTGTAATCTCACTCTTTAGATGGGGTGTAATCTCACTCTTTAGATGGGGTGTAATCTCACTCTTTAGATGGAGTGTAATCTCACTCTTTAGATGGGGTGTAATCTCACTCTTTAGATGTGGTGTAATCTCACACTTTAGATGGGGTGTAATCTCACTCTTTACATGGGGTGTAATCTCACTCTTTAGATGGGGTGTAATCTCACTCTTTAGATGGGGTATAACCTCATTCTTTAGATGGAGTGTAATCTCACTCTTTAGATGGGGTGTAATCTCACTCTTTAGATGGGGTGTAATCTCACTCTTTAGATGGGGTGTAATCTCACTCTTTAGATGGGGTGTAATCTCACTCTTTAGATGGGGTGTAATCTCACTCTTTAGATGGGGTGTAATATCACTCTTCAGATGGGGTGTAATCTCACTCTTTAGATGGGGTGTAATCTCACTCTTGAGATGGGGTGTAATCTCACCCTTTAGATAGGGTGTAATCTCACTCTTTAGATGGGGTGTAATCTCACTCTTTAGATGGGGTGTAATCTCACTCTTTAGATGGGGTGTAATCTCACTCTTTAGATGGGGTGTAATCTCACTCTTTAGATGGGGTGTATTCTCACTCTTTAGATGGAGTGTAATCTCACTCTTTAGATGGGGTGTAATCGCACTCCTTAGATGGGGTGTAATCTCACTCTTTAGATGGGGTGTAATCTCACTCTTTAGATGGGGTGTAATCTCACTCTTCAGATGGGGTGCAATCTCACTCTTTAGATGGAGTGTAATCTCACTCTTTAGATGGGGTGTAATCTCATTCTTTAGATGGAGTGTAAACTCACTCTTTAGATGGGGTGTAATCTCACTCTTTAGATGGGGTGTAATCTCACTCTTTAGATGGGGTGTAATCACACTCTTTAGATGGGGTGTAATCTCACTCTTTAGGTGGGGTGTAATCTCACTCTTTAGATGGGGTGTAATCTCACCCTTTAGGTGGGGTGTAATCTCACTCTTTAGATGGGGTGTAATCTCACCCTTTAGGTGGGGTGTAATCTCACTCTTTAGATGGAGTGTAATCTCACTCTTTAGATGGGGTGTAATCTCACTCTTTCGATGGGGTGCAATCTCACTCTTTAGATGGGGTGTAATCTCACTCTTTAGATGGGGTGCAATCTCACTCTTTAGATGGGGTGTAATCTCACTCTTTAGATGGGGTGTAATCTCACTCTTTAGATGGAGTGTAATCTCACTCTTTAGATGGTGTGTAATCTCACTCTTTAGATGGGGTGTAATCTCACTCTTTCGATGGAGTGTAATCTCACTCTTTAGATGGGATGCAAGCTCACTCTTTAGATGGTGTGTAATCTCACTCTTTAGATGGGGTGTAATCTCACTCTTTCGATGGAGTGTAATCTCACTCTTTAGATGGGGTGTAATCTCACTCTTTAGATGGAGTGTAATCTCACTCTTTAGATGGGGTGTAATCTCACTCTTTAGATGGGGTGTAATCTCACTCTTTAGATGGGGTGTAATCTCACTCTTTAGATGGAGTGTAATCTCACTCTTTAGATGGGGTGTAATCTCACTCTTTAGATGTGGTGTAATCTCACTCTTTAGATGGGGTGTAATCTCACTCTTTACATGGGGTGTAATCTCACTCTTTAGATGGGGTGTAATCTCACTCTTTAGATGGGGTATAACCTCATTCTTTAGATGGAGTGTAATCTCACTCTTTAGATGGGGTGTAATCTCACTCTTTAGATGGGGTGTAATCTCACTCTTTAGATGGGGTGTAATCGCACTCCTTAGATGGGGTGTAATCTCACTCTTTAGATGGGGTGTAATCTCACTCTTTAGATGGGGTGTAATCTCACTCTTTAGATGGGGTGTAATCTCACTCTTTAGATGGGGTGTATTCTCACTCTTTAGATGGAGTGTAATCTCACTCTTTAGATGGGGTGTAATCGCACTCCTTAGATGGGGTGTAATCTCACTCTTTAGATGGGGTGTAATCTCACTCTTTAGATGGGGTGTAATCTCACTCTTCAGATGGGGTGCAATCTCACTCTTTAGATGGAGTGTAATCTCACTCTTCAGATGGGGTGTAATCTCACTCTTTAGATGGAGTGTAATCTCACCCTTTAGAAGGGGTGTAATCTCACCCTTTAGATGGGGTGTAATCTCACTCTTTAGATGGAGTGTAATCTCACTCTTTAGATGGGGTGTAATCTCACTCTTTAGATGGGCTGTAATCTCACTCTTTAGATGGGGTGTAATCTCACTCTTTAGATGGAGTGTAATCTCACTCTTTAGATGGAGTGTAATCTCACTCTTTAGATGGGGTGTAATCTCACTCTTTAGATGGAGTGTAATCTCACTCTTTAGATGGGGTGTAATCTCACTCTTTAGATGGGGTGTAATCTCACTCTTTAGGTGGGGTGTAATCTCACTCTTTAGATGGGGTGTAATCTCACTCAATAGATGGTGTGTAATCTCACTCTTTAGATGGAGTGTAATCTCACTCTTTAGACGGGGTGTAATCTCACTCTTTAGATGGAGTGTAATCTCACTCTTTAGACGGGGTGTAATCTCACTCTTTAGATGGGGTGTAATCTTAGTCTTTAGATGGGGTGTAATCTCACTCTTTAGATGGGGTGTAATCTCAATCTTTAAGTGGGGTGTAATCTCACTCAATCGATGGGGTGTAATCTCACTCTTTAGATGGAGTGTAATCTCACTCTTTAGATGGAGTGTAATCTCACTCTTTAGATGGGGTGTAATCTCACTCTTTAGATGGGGTGTAATCTCACTCTTTAGAAGGGGTGTAATCTCACTTTAGATGGGGTGTAATCTCACTCTTTAGATGGGGTGTAATCTCACTCTTTAGATGGAGTGTAATCTCACTCTTTAGATGGGGTGTAATCTCACTCTTTAGATGGGGTGTAATCTCACTCTTTAGATGGGGTGTAATCTCACTCTTTAGATGGGGTGTAATCTCACTCTTTAGATGGGGTGTAATCTCACTCTTTAGATGGGGTGTAATCTCTCTCATTAGATGGGGTGTAATCTCACTCATTAAGATGGGGTGTAATCTCACTCTTTAGATGGGGTGTAATCTCACTCTTTAGATGGAGTGTAATCTCACTCTTTAGATGGGGTGTAATCTCACTCTTTAGATGGGGTGTAATCTCACTCTTTAGATGGTGTGTAATCTCACTCTTTAGATGGGGTGTAATCTCACTCTTTAGATGGGGTGTAATCTCACTCTTTCGATGGAGTGTAATCTCACTCTTTAGATGGGGTGTAATCTCACTCTTTAGCTGGGGTGTAATCTCACGCTTTAGATGGAGTGTAATCTAACTCTTTAGATGGAGTGTAATCTCACTCTTTAGATGGGGTGTAATCTCACTCTTTAGATGGAGTGTAATCTCACACTTTAGATGGGGTGTAATCTCACTCTTTAGATGGGGTGTAATCTCACTCTTCAGATGGGGTGCAATCTCACTCTTTAGATGGAGTGTAATCTCACTCTTCAGATGGGGTGTAATCTCACTCTTTAGATGGAGTGTAATCTCACTCTTTAGATGGGGTGTAATCTCATTCTTTAGATGGGGTGTAATCTCACTCTTTAGATGGGTTGTAATCTCACTCTTTAGATGGGGTGTAATGTCACTCTTTAGATGGAGTGTAATCTCACTCTTTAAATGGGGTGTAATCTCACTCTTTAGATGGGGTGTAATCTCACTCTTTAGATGGAGTGTAATCTCACTCTTTAGATGGAGTGTAATCTCACTCTTTAGATGGAGTGTAATCTCACTCTTTAGATGGGGGGTAATCTCACTCTTTAGATGGGGTGTAATCTCACTCCTTAGATGGGGTGTAATCTCACTCTTTAGATGGGGGGTAATCTCACTCTTTAGATGGGGTGTAATCTCACTCTTTAGATGAGGTGTAATCTCACTCTTTAGATGGGGTGTAATCTCACTCTTTAGATGGGGTGTAATCTCACTCTTTAGATGGGGTGTAATCTCACTCTTTAGATGGGGTGTAATCTCACTCTTTAGATGGAGTGTAATCTCACTCTTTAGATGGGGTGTAATCTCACTCTTTAGATGGGCTGTAATCTCACTCTTTAGATGGGGTGTAATCTCACTCTTTAGATGGAGTGTAATCTCACTCTTTAGATGGAGTGTAATCTCACTCTTTAGATGGGGTGTAATCTCACTCTTTAGATGGAGTGTAATCTCACTCTTTAGATGGGGTGTAATCTCACTCTTTAGATGGAGTGTAATCTCACTCTTTAGAAGGGGTGTAATCTCACTCTTTAGATGGGGTGTAATCTCACTCTTTAGGTGGGGTGTAATCTCACTCTTTAGATGGGGTGTAATCTCACTCAATAGATGGTGTGTAATCTCACTCTTTAGATGGAGTGTAATCTCACTCTTTAGACGGGGTGTAATCTCACTCTTTAGATGGAGTGTAATCTCACTCTTTAGACGGGGTGTAATCTCACTCTTTAGATGGGGTGTAATCTTAGTCTTTAGATGGGGTGTAATCTCACTCTTTAGATGGGGTGTAATCTCAATCTTTAAGTGGGGTGTAATCTCACTCAATCGATGGGGTGTAATCTCACTCTTTAGATGGAGTGTAATCTCACTCTTTAGATGGAGTGTAATCTCACTCTTTAGATGGGGTGTAATCTCACTCTTTAGATGGGGTGTAATCTCACTCTTTAGAAGGGGTGTAATCTCACTTTAGATGGGGTGTAATCTCACTCTTTAGATGGGGTGTAATCTCACTCTTTAGATGGAGTGTAATCTCACTCTTTAGATGGGGTGTAATCTCACTCTTTAGATGGGGTGTAATCTCACTCTTTAGATGGGGTGTAATCTCACTCTTTAGATGGGGTGTAATCTCACTCTTTAGATGGGGTGTAATCTCACTCTTTAGATGGGGTGTAATCTCTCTCATTAGATGGGGTGTAATCTCACTCATTAGATGGGGTGTAATCTCACTCTTTAGATGGGGTGTAATCTCACTCTTTAGATGGAGTGTAATCTCACTCTTTAGATGGGGTGTAATCTCACTCTTTAGATGGTGTGTAATCTCACTCTTTAGATGGGGTGTAATCTCACTCTTTAGATGGGGTGTAATCTCACTCTTTCGATGGAGTGTAATCTCACTCTTTAGATGGGGTGTAATCTCACTCTTTAGCTGGGGTGTAATCTCACGCTTTAGATGGAGTGTAATCTAACTCTTTAGATGGAGTGTAATCTCACTCTTTAGATGGGGTGTAATCTCACTCTTTAGATGGAGTGTAATCTCACTCTTTAGATGGGGTGTAATCTCACTCTTTAGATGGGGTGTAATCTCACTCTTTAGATGGGGTGTAATCTCACTCTTTAGATGGGGTGTAATCTCACTCTTTAGCTGGGGTGTAATCTCACTCTTTAGATGGGGTGTAATCTCACACTTTAGATGGGGTGTAATCTCACTCTTTAGATGGAGTGTAATCTCACTCTTTAGATGGGGTGTAATCTCACTCTTTAGATGGGGTGTAATCTCACTCTTTAGATGGGGTGTAATCTCACTCTTTAGATGGGGTGTAATCTCACACTTTAGATGGGGTGTAATCTCACTCTTTAGATGGGGTGTAATCTCACTCTTTAGCTGGGGTGTAATCTCACTCTTTAGATGGGGTGTAATCTCACACTTTAGATGGGGTGTAATCTCACTCTTTAGATGGAGTGTAATCTCACTCTTTAGATGGGGTGTAATCTCACTCTTTAGATGGGGTGTAATCTCACTCTTTAGATGGGGTGTAATCTCACTCTTTAGATGGGGTGTAATCTCACACTTTAGATGGGGTGTAATCTCACTCTTTAGATGGGGTGTAATCTCACTCTTTAGCTGGGGTGTAATCTCACGCTTTAGATGGAGTGTAATCTAACTCTTTAGATGGAGTGTAATCTCACTCTTTAGATGGGGTGTAATCTCACTCTTTAGATGGAGTGTAATGTCACACTTTAGATGGGGTGTAATCTCACTCTTCAGATGGGGTGTAAGCTCACTCTTTAGATGGAGTGTAATCTCACTCTTTAGATGGAGTGTAATCTCATTCTTTAGATGGGGTGTAATCTCACTCTTTAGATGGAGTGTAATCTCACTCTTTAGATGGGGTGTAATCTCACTCTTTAGATGGTGTGTAATCTCACTCTTTAGATGGGGTGTAATCTCACTCTTTAGATGGGGTGTAATCTCACTCTTTCGATGGAGTGTAATCTCACTCTTTAGATGGGGTGTAATCTCACTCTTTAGATGGGGTGTAATCTCACGCTTTAGATGGACAGTAATCGCACTCTTTAGATGGAGTGTAATCTCACTCTTTAGATGGGGTGTAATCTCACTCTTTAGATGGAGTGTAATCTCACACTTTAGATGGGGTGTAATCTCACTCTTTAGATGGGGTGTAAGCTCACTCTTTAGATGGAGTGTAATCTCACTCTTTAGATGGAGTGTAATCTCACTCTTTAGATGGGGTGTAATCTCACTCTTTGGTTGGGGTGTAATCTCACTCTTTAGATGGGGTGCAATCTCACTCTTTAGATGGAGTGTAATCTCACTCTTTAGATGGGGTGTAATCTCACTCCTTAGATGGAGTGTAATCTCACTCTTTAGATGGAGTGTAATCTCACTCTTTAGATGGGGTGCAATCTCACTCTTTAGATGGAGTGTAATCTCACTCTTTAGATGGGGTGTAATCTCACTCTTTAGATGGGGTGCAATCTCACTCTTTAGATGGAGTGTAATCTCACTCTTTAGATGGGGTGTAATCTCACTCTTTAGATGGAGTGTAATCTCACTCTTTAGATGGGGTGCAATCTCACTCTTTAGATGGAGTGTAATCTCACTCTTTAGATGGGGTGTAATCTCACTCTTTAGATGGGGTGCAATCTCACTCTTTAGATGGAGTGTAATCTCACTCTTTAGATGGGGTGCAATCTCACTCTTTAGATGGGGTGTAATCTCACTCTTTAGATGGGGTGTAATCTCACTCTTTAGATGGGGTGTAATATCACTCTTTAGATGGGGTGCAATCTCACTCTTTAGATGGAGTGTAATCTCACTCTTTAGATGGGGTGCAATCTCACTCTTTAGATGGAGTGTAATCTCACTCTTTAGATGGGGTGTAATCTCACTCTTTAGATGGGGTGCAATCTCACTCTTTAGATGGAGTGTAATCTCACTCTTTAGATGGGGTGCAATCTCACTCTTTAGATGGGGTGTAATCTCACTCTTTAGATGGGGTGTAATCTCACTCTTTAGATGGGGTGTAATATCACTCTTAAGATGGGGTGTAATCTCACTCTTTAGATGGGGTGTCATCTCACTCTTTAGATGGGGTGTAATCTCACTCTTTAGATGGGGTCTAATCTCACTCTTTAGATGGGGTGTAATCTGACTCTTTAGATGGTGTGTAATCTCACTCTTTAGATGGGGTGTAATATCACTCTTAAGATGGGGTGTAATCTCACTCTTTAGATGGGGTGTCATCTCACTCTTTAGATGCGGTGTAATCTCACTCTTTAGATGGGGTGTAATCTCACTCTTTAGATGGGGTGTAATCTCACTCTTTAGATGGGGTGTAATATCACTCTTAAGATGGGGTGTAATCTCACTCTTTAGATGGTGTGTCATCTCACTCTTTAGATGGGGTGTAATCTCACTCTTTAGATGGGGTGTAATCTCACTCTTTAGATGGAGTGTAATCTCACTCTTTAGATGGGGTGTAATCTCACTCTTTAGATGGGGTGTAATCTCACTCTTTAGATGGGGTGCAATCTCACTCTTTAGATGGGGTGTAATCTCTCCCTTTAGATGGGGTGTAATTTCTCTCTGTAGATGGGGTGTAATCTCACTCTTTAGATGGGGTGTAATCTCACTCTTTAGATGGGGTGTAATCTCACTCTTTAGATGGGGTGTAATCTCACTCTTTAGTTGGGGTGGAATCTCACTCTTTAGATGGGGTGTATTCTCACTCTTTAGATGGAGTGTAATCTCACTCTTTAGATGGGGTGTAATCTCACTCTTTAGATGGGGTGTAATCTCACTCCTTAGATGGAGTGTAATCTCACTCTTTCGATGGGGTGTAATCTCACTCTTTAGATGGGGTGTAATCTCACTCTTCAGATGGGATGCAATCTCACTCTTTAGATGGAGTGTAATCTCACTCTTTAGATGGGGTGTAATCTCACTCTTTAGATGGAGTGTAATCTCACTCTTTAGATGGGGTGTAATCTCATTCCTTAGATGGGGTGTAATCTCACTCTTTAGATGGGTTGTAATCTCACTCTTTAGATGGGGTGTAATGTCACTCTTTAGATGGAGTGCAATCTCACTCTTTAGATGGGGTGTAATCTCACTCTTTAGATGGGGTGTAATCTCACTCTTTAGATGGAGTGTAATCTCACTCTTTAGATGGGGTGTAATCTCACTCTTTAGATGGGGTGTAATCTCATTCTTTAGATGGGGTGTAATCTCACTCTTTAGATGGGGTGTAATCTCACTCTTTAGATGGGGTGTTATCTCACTCTTTAGATGGAGTGTAATCTCACTCTTTAGATGGAGTGTAATCTCACTCTTTAGATGGGGTGTAATCTCACTCTTTAGATGCGGTGTAATCTCACTCTTTAGATGGGGTGTAATCTCACTCCTTAGATGGAGTGTAATCTCACTCTTTAGATGAGGTGTAATCTCACTCTTTAGATGGAGTGTAATCTCACTCTTTAGATGGGGTGTAATCTCACTCTTTAGATGGAGTGTAATCTCACTCTTTAGATGGGGTGTAATCTCACTCTTTAGATGGGGTGTAATCTCACTCTTTAGATGGGGTGTAATCTCACTCTTTAGATGGAGTGTAATCTCACTCTTTAGATGGGGTGTAATCTCATTCTTTAGATGGGGTGTAATCTCACTCTTTAGATGGAGTGTAATCTCACTCTTTAGATGGGGTGTAATCTCAATCTTTAGATGGAGTGTAATCTCACTCTTTAGATGGGGTGTAATCTCACTCTTTAGATGGGGTGTAATCTCACTCTTTAGATGGGGTGTAATCTCACTCTTTAGATGGGGTGTAATCTCACTCTTATGATGGGGTGTAATCTCACACTTTAGATGGATTGCAATCTCACTCTTTAGATGGGGTGTAATGTCACTCTTTAGATGGAGTGTAATCTCACTCTTTAGATGGGGTGTAATCTCACTCTTTAGATGGGGTGTAATCTCACTCTTTAGATGGAGTGTAATCTCACTCTTTAGATGGGGTGTAATCTCATTCTTTAGATGTGGTGTAATCTCACTCTTTAGATGGGGTGTAATCTCACTCTTTAGATGGGGTGTAATCTCACTCTTTAGATGGAGTGTAATCTCACTCTTTAGATGGAGTGTAATCTCACTCTTTAGATGGGGGGTAATCTCACTCTTTAGATGGGGTGTAATCTCATTCCTTAGATGGAGTGTAATCTCACTCTTTAGATGAGGTGTAATCTCACTCTTTAGATGGAGTGTAATCTCACTCTTTAGATGGGGTGTAATCTCACTCTTTAGATGGGGTGTAATCTCACTCTTTAGATGGGGTGTAATCTCACTCTTTAGATGGAGTGTAATCTCACTCTTTAGATGGAGTGTAATCTCACTCTTTAGATGGGGTGTAATCTCAATCTTTAGATGGAGTGTAATCTCACTCTTTAGATGGGGTGTAATCTCACTCTTATGATGGGGTGTAATCTCACACTTTAGATGGATTGCAATCTCACTCTTTAGATGGGGTGTCATCTCACTCTTTAGATGGGGTGTAATCTCACTCTTTGATGGAGTGTAATCTCACTCTTTAGATAGGGTGCAATCTCACTCTTTAGATGGGGTGTAATCTCACTCTTTAGATGGGGTGTAATCCCACTCTTTAGATTGGGTGTAATCTCACTCTTTAGATGGGGTGTAATCTCACTCTTTAGATGGGGTGTAATCTCACTCTTTAGATCGGGTGCAATCTCACTCTTTAGATGGGGTGTAATCTCACTCTTTAGATGGGGTGCAATCTCACTCTTTAGATAGGGTGCAATCTCACTCTTTAGATGGGGTGTAATCTCACACTTTAGATGGTGTGTAATCTCACGCTTTAGATGGGGTGTAATCTCACCCTTTGGAAGGGGTGTAATCTCACTCTTTAGATAGGGTGCAATCTCACTCTTTAGATGGGGTGTAATCTCACTCTTTAGATAGGGTGCAATCTCACTCTTTAGATGGGGTGTAATCTCACTCTTTAGATGGGGTGTAATCTCACACTTTAGATGGGGTGTAATCTCAATCTTTAGATGGGGTGTAATCTCACTCTTTAGATGGGGTGTAATCTCATTCTTGAGATGGAGTGTAATCTCACTCTTTAGATGGGATGTAATCTCTCTCTTTAGATGGGGTGTAATCTCACTCGTTAGATGGGGTATAATCTCACTCTTGAGATGGAGTGTAATCTCACTCTTTAGATGGGGTGTAATCTCAGTCTTTAGATGGGGTGTAATCTCACTCTTTAAATGGAGTGTAATCTCACTCGTTAGATGGGGTGTAATCTCACTCTTTAGATGGGGTGTAATCTCACACTTTAGATGGAGTGTAATCTCACTCTTTAGATGGGGTGTAATCCCACTCTTTAGATGGGGTGTAATCTCACTCTTTAGATGGAGTGTAATCTCAATCTTTAGATGGGGTGTAATCTCACTCTTTAGATGGGGTGTAATCTCACTCATTAGATGGGGTGTAATCTCACTCTTTAGATGGGGTGTAATCTCACTCTTTAGATGGGGTGTAATCTCACTCTTTAGATGGGGTGTAATCTCAATCTTTAGATGGGGTGTAATCTCACTCTTTAGATGGGGTGTAATCTCACTCTTTAGATGGGGTGTAATCTCACTCTTTAGAAGGGGTGTAATCTCACTCTTTAGATGGGTGTAATCTCACTCTTTAGATGGAGTGTAATCTCACTCTTTAGATGGAGTGTGATCTCACTCTTTAGATGGGGTGTAATCTCACTCTTTAGATGGGGTGTAATCTCATTCTTTAGATGGAGTGTAAACTCACTCTTTAGATGGGGTGTAATCTCACTCTTTAGATGGGGTGTAATCTCACTCTTTAGATGGGGTGTAATCTCACTCTTTAGATGGGGTGTAATCTCACTCTTTAGGTGGGGTGTAATCTCACTCTTTAGATGGGGTGTAATCTCACTCTTTAGGTGGGGTGTAATCTCTCTCTTTAGATGGGGTGTAATCTCACCCTTTAGGTGGGGTGTAATCTCACTCTTTAGATGCGGTGTAATCTCACTCTTTAGATGGGGTGTAATCTCACTCTTTAGATGGGGTGCAATCTCACTCTTTAGATGGGGTGTAATCTCACTCTTTAGATGGGGTGCAATCTCACTCTTTAGATGGGGTGTAATCTCACTCTTTAGATGGAGTGTAATCTCACTCTTTAGATGGTGTGTAATCTCACTCTTTCGATGGTGTGTAATCTCACTCTTTCGATGGAGTGTAATCTCACTCTTTAGATGGGATGCAAGCTCACTCTTTAGATGGTGTGTAATCTCACTCTTTAGATGGGGTGTAATCTCACTCTTTCGATGGAGTGTAATCTCACTCTTTAGATGGAGTGTAATCTCACTCTTTAGATGGGGTGTAATTTCACTCTTTAGATGGGGTGTAATCTCACTCTTTAGATGGAGTGTAATCTCACTCTTTAGTTGGGGTGTAATCTCACACTTTAGATGGAGTGTAATCTCACTCTTTAGATGGGGTGTAATCTCACTCTTTAGATGGGGTGTAATCTCACTCTTTAGATGGAGTGTAATCTCACTCTTTAGATGGGGTGTAATCTCACTCTTTAGATGGGGTGTAATCTCACTCTTTAGATGGAGTGTAATCTCACTCTTTAGATGGGGTGTAATCTCACTCTTTAGATGTGGTGTAATCTCACTCTTTAGATGGGGTGTAATCTCACTCTTTACATGGGGTGTAATCTCACTCTTTAGATGGGGTGTAATCTCACTCTTTAGATGGGGTATAACCTCATTCTTTAGATGGAGTGTAATCTCACTCTTTAGATGGGGTGTAATCTCACTCTTTAGATGGGGTGTAATCTCACCCTTTAGATGGGGTGTAATCTCACTCTTTAGATGGGGTGTAATCTCACTCTTTAGATGGGGTGTAATCTCACTCTTTAGATGGGGTGTAATATCACTCTTCAGATGGGGTGTAATCTCACTCTTTACATGGGGTGTAATCTCACTCTTGAGATGGGGTGTAATCTCACCCTTTAGATAGGGTGTAATCTCACTCTTTAGATGGAGTGTAATCTCACTCTTGAGATGGGGTGTAATCTCACACTTTAGATGGAGTGCAATCTCACTCTTTAGATGGGGTGTAATCTCACTCTTTAGATGGGGTGTAATCTCACTCTTTAGATGGGGTGTAATCTCACTCTTTAGATGGGGTGTAATCTCACTCTTTAGATGGAGTGTAATCTCACCCTTTAGAAGGGGTGTAATCTCACTCTTGAGATGGGGTGTAATCTCACTCTTTAGATGGGATGTAATCTCACTCTTTAGATGGGGTGTAATCTCACTCTTTAGATGGGGTGTAATCTCACTCTTTAGATGGGGTGTAATCTCACTCTTTAGATGGGGTGTAATCTCACTCTTTAGATGGGGTGTAATATCACTCTTAAGATGGGGTGTAATCTCACTCTTTAGATGGGGTGTAATCTCACTCTTTAGATGGGGTGTAATCTCACTCTTTAGATGGGGTGTAATCTCACTCTTTAGATGGGGTGTAATCTCACTCTTTAGATGGGGTGTAATCTCACTCTTTAGATGGGGTGCAATCTCACTCTTTAGATGGGGTGTAATCTCACCCTTTAGATTGGGTGTAATTTCTCTCTTTAGATGGGGTGTAATCTCACTCTTTAGATGGGGTGGAATCTCACTCTTTAGATGGGGTGTAATCTCACTCTTTAGATGGGGTGTAATCTCACTCTTTAGATGGGGTGTAATCTCACTCTTTAGATGGGGTGTATTCTCACTCTTTAGATGGAGTGTAATCTCACTCTTTAGATGGGGTGTAATCGCACTCCTTAGATGGAGTGTAATCTCACTCTTTAGATGGGGTGTAATCTCACTCTTTAGATGGGGTGTAATCTCACTCTTCAGATGGGGTGCAATCTCACTCTTTAGATGGAGTGTAATCTCACTCTTTAGATGGAGTGTAATCTCACACTTTAGATGGAGTGTAATCTCACTCTTTAGATGGGGTGTAATCTCATTCTTTAGATGGGGTGTAATCTCACTCTTTAGATGGGTTGTAATCTCACTCTTTAGATGGGGTGTAATGTCACTCTTTAGATGGAGTGTAATCTCACTCTTTAGATGGGGTGTAATCTCACTCTTTAGATGGGGTGTAATCTCACTCTTTAGATGGAGTGTAATCTCACTCTTTAGATGGGGTGTAATCTCATTCTTTAGATGGGGTGTAATCTCACTCTTTAGATGGGGTGTAATCTCACTCTTTAGATGGGGTGTAATCTCACTCTTTAGATGGAGTGTAATCTCACTCTTTAGATGGAGTGTAATCTCACTCTTTAGATGGGGTGTAATCTCACTCTTTAGATGGAGTGTAATCTCACTCTTTAGATGGGGTGTAATCTCACTCTTTAGATGGGGTGTAATCTCACTCTTTAGATGGGGTGTAATCTCACTCTTTGGATGGGGTGTAATTTCACTCTTATGATGGGGTGTAATCTCACACTTTAGATGGATTGCAATCTCACTCTTTAGATGGGGTGTCATCTCACTCTTTAGATGGGGTGTAATCTCACTCTTTGATGGAGTGTAATCTCACTCTTTAGATGGGGTGTAATCTCACTCTTTGATGGAGTGTAATCTCACTCTTTAGATAGGGTGCAATCTCACTCTTTAGATGGGGTGTAATCTCACTCTTTAGATGGGGTGTAATCCCACTCTTTAGATTGGGTGTAATCTCACTCTTTAGATGGGGTGTAATCTCACTCTTTAGATGGGGTGTAATCTCACTCTTTAGATAGTGTGCAATCTCACTCTTTAGATGGGGTGCAATCTCACTCTTTAGATAGGGTGCAATCTCACTCTTTAGATGGGGTGTAATCTCACTCTTTAGATGGGGTCTAATCTCACTCTTTAGATTGGGTGTAATCTCACACTTTAGATGGTGTGTAATCTCACGCTTTAGATGGGGTGTAATCTCACCCTTTAGAAGGGGTGTAATCTCACTCTTTAGATGGGGTGTAATCTCACTCTTTAGATGGGGTGTAATCTCACTCTTTAGAAGGGGTGTAATATCACTCTTTAGATGGGGTGTAATCTCACACTTTAGATGGGGTGTAATCTCAATCTTTAGATGGGGTGTAATCTCACACTTTAGATGGGGTGTAATCTCAATCTTTAGATGGGGTGTAATCTCACTCTTTAGATGGGGTGTAATCTCACTCTTTAGATGGGGTGTAATCTCACACTTTAGATGGGGTGTAATCTCACTCCTTAGATGGGGTGTAATCTCACTCTTTAGATGGAGTGTAATCTCACTCTTTAGATGGGATGTAATCTCACTCTTTAGATGGGGTGTAATCTCTCTCTTTAGATGGGGTGTAATCTCACTCGTTAGATGGGGTGTAATCTCACTCTTGAGATGGAGTGTTATCTCACTCTTTAGATGGGGTGTAATCTCACTCTTGAGATGGAGTGTTATCTCACTCTTTAGATGGGGTGTAATCTCAGTCTTTAGATGGGGTGTAATCTCACTCTTTAGATGGAGTGTAATCTCACTCGTTAGATGGGGTGTAATCTCACTCTTTAGATGGGGTGTAATCTCACACTTTAGATGGGGTGTAATCTCACTCTTTAGATGGAGTGTAATCTCACCCTTTAGAAGGGGTGTAATCTCACTCTTGAGATGGGGTGTAATCTCACTCTTTAGATGGGGTGTAATCTCACTCTTTAGATGGGGTGTAATCTCACTCTTATGATGGGGTGTAATCTCACACTTTAGATGGATTGCAATCTCACTCTTTAGATGGGGTGTCATCTCACTCTTTAGATGGGGTGTAATCTCACTCTTTGATGGAGTGTAATCTCACTCTTTAGATAGGGTGCAATCTCACTCTTTAGATGGGGTGTAATCTCACTCTTTAGATGGGGTGTAATCCCACTCTTTAGATTGGGTGTAATCTCACTCTTTAGATGGGGTGTAATCTCACTCTTTAGATGGGGTGTAATCTCACTCTTTAGATCGGGTGCAATCTCACTCTTTAGATGGGGTGTAATCTCACTCTTTAGATGGGGTGCAATCTCACTCTTTAGATAGGGTGCAATCTCACTCTTTAGATGGGGTGTAATCTCACACTTTAGATGGTGTGTAATCTCACGCTTTAGATGGGGTGTAATCTCACCCTTTGGAAGGGGTGTAATCTCACTCTTTAGATAGGGTGCAATCTCACTCTTTAGATGGGGTGTAATCTCACTCTTTAGATAGGGTGCAATCTCACTCTTTAGATGGGGTGTAATCTCACTCTTTAGATGGGGTGTAATCTCACACTTTAGATGGGGTGTAATCTCAATCTTTAGATGGGGTGTAATCTCACTCTTTAGATGGGGTGTAATCTCATTCTTGAGATGGAGTGTAATCTCACTCTTTAGATGGGATGTAATCTCTCTCTTTAGATGGGGTGTAATCTCACTCGTTAGATGGGGTATAATCTCACTCTTGAGATGGAGTGTAATCTCACTCTTTAGATGGGGTGTAATCTCAGTCTTTAGATGGGGTGTAATCTCACTCTTTAAATGGAGTGTAATCTCACTCGTTAGATGGGGTGTAATCTCACTCTTTAGATGGGGTGTAATCTCACACTTTAGATGGAGTGTAATCTCACTCTTTAGATGGGGTGTAATCCCACTCTTTAGATGGGGTGTAATCTCACTCTTTAGATGGAGTGTAATCTCAATCTTTAGATGGGGTGTAATCTCACTCTTTAGATGGGGTGTAATCTCACTCATTAGATGGGGTGTAATCTCACTCTTTAGATGGGGTGTAATCTCACTCTTTAGATGGGGTGTAATCTCACTCTTTAGATGGGGTGTAATCTCAATCTTTAGATGGGGTGTAATCTCACTCTTTAGATGGGGTGTAATCTCACTCTTTAGATGGGGTGTAATCTCACTCTTTAGAAGGGGTGTAATCTCACTCTTTAGATGGGTGTAATCTCACTCTTTAGATGGAGTGTAATCTCACTCTTTAGATGGAGTGTGATCTCACTCTTTAGATGGGGTGTAATCTCACTCTTTAGATGGGGTGTAATCTCATTCTTTAGATGGAGTGTAAACTCACTCTTTAGATGGGGTGTAATCTCACTCTTTAGATGGGGTGTAATCTCACTCTTTAGATGGGGTGTAATCTCACTCTTTAGATGGGGTGTAATCTCACTCTTTAGGTGGGGTGTAATCTCACTCTTTAGATGGGGTGTAATCTCACTCTTTAGGTGGGGTGTAATCTCTCTCTTTAGATGGGGTGTAATCTCACCCTTTAGGTGGGGTGTAATCTCACTCTTTAGATGCGGTGTAATCTCACTCTTTAGATGGGGTGTAATCTCACTCTTTAGATGGGGTGCAATCTCACTCTTTAGATGGGGTGTAATCTCACTCTTTAGATGGGGTGCAATCTCACTCTTTAGATGGGGTGTAATCTCACTCTTTAGATGGAGTGTAATCTCACTCTTTAGATGGTGTGTAATCTCACTCTTTCGATGGTGTGTAATCTCACTCTTTCGATGGAGTGTAATCTCACTCTTTAGATGGGATGCAAGCTCACTCTTTAGATGGTGTGTAATCTCACTCTTTAGATGGGGTGTAATCTCACTCTTTCGATGGAGTGTAATCTCACTCTTTAGATGGAGTGTAATCTCACTCTTTAGATGGGGTGTAATTTCACTCTTTAGATGGGGTGTAATCTCACTCTTTAGATGGAGTGTAATCTCACTCTTTAGTTGGGGTGTAATCTCACACTTTAGATGGAGTGTAATCTCACTCTTTAGATGGGGTGTAATCTCACTCTTTAGATGGGGTGTAATCTCACTCTTTAGATGGAGTGTAATCTCACTCTTTAGATGGGGTGTAATCTCACTCTTTAGATGGGGTGTAATCTCACTCTTTAGATGGAGTGTAATCTCACTCTTTAGATGGGGTGTAATCTCACTCTTTAGATGTGGTGTAATCTCACTCTTTAGATGGGGTGTAATCTCACTCTTTACATGGGGTGTAATCTCACTCTTTAGATGGGGTGTAATCTCACTCTTTAGATGGGGTATAACCTCATTCTTTAGATGGAGTGTAATCTCACTCTTTAGATGGGGTGTAATCTCACTCTTTAGATGGGGTGTAATCTCACCCTTTAGATGGGGTGTAATCTCACTCTTTAGATGGGGTGTAATCTCACTCTTTAGATGGGGTGTAATCTCACTCTTTAGATGGGGTGTAATATCACTCTTCAGATGGGGTGTAATCTCACTCTTTACATGGGGTGTAATCTCACTCTTGAGATGGGGTGTAATCTCACCCTTTAGATAGGGTGTAATCTCACTCTTTAGATGGAGTGTAATCTCACTCTTGAGATGGGGTGTAATCTCACACTTTAGATGGAGTGCAATCTCACTCTTTAGATGGGGTGTAATCTCACTCTTTAGATGGGGTGTAATCTCACTCTTTAGATGGGGTGTAATCTCACTCTTTAGATGGGGTGTAATCTCACTCTTTAGATGGAGTGTAATCTCACCCTTTAGAAGGGGTGTAATCTCACTCTTGAGATGGGGTGTAATCTCACTCTTTAGATGGGATGTAATCTCACTCTTTAGATGGGGTGTAATCTCACTCTTTAGATGGGGTGTAATCTCACTCTTTAGATGGGGTGTAATCTCACTCTTTAGATGGGGTGTAATCTCACTCTTTAGATGGGGTGTAATATCACTCTTAAGATGGGGTGTAATCTCACTCTTTAGATGGGGTGTAATCTCACTCTTTAGATGGGGTGTAATCTCACTCTTTAGATGGGGTGTAATCTCACTCTTTAGATGGGGTGTAATCTCACTCTTTAGATGGGGTGTAATCTCACTCTTTAGATGGGGTGCAATCTCACTCTTTAGATGGGGTGTAATCTCACCCTTTAGATTGGGTGTAATTTCTCTCTTTAGATGGGGTGTAATCTCACTCTTTAGATGGGGTGTAATCTCACTCTTTAGATGGGGTGTAATCTCACTCTTTAGATGGGGTGTAATCTCACTCTTTAGATGGGGTGTAATCTCACTCTTTAGATGGGGTGTATTCTCACTCTTTAGATGGAGTGTAATCTCACTCTTTAGATGGGGTGTAATCGCACTCCTTAGATGGAGTGTAATCTCACTCTTTAGATGGGGTGTAATCTCACTCTTTAGATGGGGTGTAATCTCACTCTTCAGATGGGGTGCAATCTCACTCTTTAGATGGAGTGTAATCTCACTCTTTAGATGGAGTGTAATCTCACACTTTAGATGGAGTGTAATCTCACTCTTTAGATGGGGTGTAATCTCATTCTTTAGATGGGGTGTAATCTCACTCTTTAGATGGGTTGTAATCTCACTCTTTAGATGGGGTGTAATGTCACTCTTTAGATGGAGTGTAATCTCACTCTTTAGATGGGGTGTAATCTCACTCTTTAGATGGGGTGTAATCTCACTCTTTAGATGGAGTGTAATCTCACTCTTTAGATGGGGTGTAATCTCATTCTTTAGATGGGGTGTAATCTCACTCTTTAGATGGGGTGTAATCTCACTCTTTAGATGGGGTGTAATCTCACTCTTTAGATGGAGTGTAATCTCACTCTTTAGATGGAGTGTAATCTCACTCTTTAGATGGGGTGTAATCTCACTCTTTAGATGGAGTGTAATCTCACTCTTTAGATGGGGTGTAATCTCACTCTTTAGATGGGGTGTAATCTCACTCTTTAGATGGGGTGTAATCTCACTCTTTGGATGGGGTGTAATTTCACTCTTATGATGGGGTGTAATCTCACACTTTAGATGGATTGCAATCTCACTCTTTAGATGGGGTGTCATCTCACTCTTTAGATGGGGTGTAATCTCACTCTTTGATGGAGTGTAATCTCACTCTTTAGATGGGGTGTAATCTCACTCTTTGATGGAGTGTAATCTCACTCTTTAGATAGGGTGCAATCTCACTCTTTAGATGGGGTGTAATCTCACTCTTTAGATGGGGTGTAATCCCACTCTTTAGATTGGGTGTAATCTCACTCTTTAGATGGGGTGTAATCTCACTCTTTAGATGGGGTGTAATCTCACTCTTTAGATAGTGTGCAATCTCACTCTTTAGATGGGGTGCAATCTCACTCTTTAGATAGGGTGCAATCTCACTCTTTAGATGGGGTGTAATCTCACTCTTTAGATGGGGTCTAATCTCACTCTTTAGATTGGGTGTAATCTCACACTTTAGATGGTGTGTAATCTCACGCTTTAGATGGGGTGTAATCTCACCCTTTAGAAGGGGTGTAATCTCACTCTTTAGATGGGGTGTAATCTCACTCTTTAGATGGGGTGTAATCTCACTCTTTAGAAGGGGTGTAATATCACTCTTTAGATGGGGTGTAATCTCACACTTTAGATGGGGTGTAATCTCAATCTTTAGATGGGGTGTAATCTCACACTTTAGATGGGGTGTAATCTCAATCTTTAGATGGGGTGTAATCTCACTCTTTAGATGGGGTGTAATCTCACTCTTTAGATGGGGTGTAATCTCACACTTTAGATGGGGTGTAATCTCACTCCTTAGATGGGGTGTAATCTCACTCTTTAGATGGAGTGTAATCTCACTCTTTAGATGGGATGTAATCTCACTCTTTAGATGGGGTGTAATCTCTCTCTTTAGATGGGGTGTAATCTCACTCGTTAGATGGGGTGTAATCTCACTCTTGAGATGGAGTGTTATCTCACTCTTTAGATGGGGTGTAATCTCACTCTTGAGATGGAGTGTTATCTCACTCTTTAGATGGGGTGTAATCTCAGTCTTTAGATGGGGTGTAATCTCACTCTTTAGATGGAGTGTAATCTCACTCGTTAGATGGGGTGTAATCTCACTCTTTAGATGGGGTGTAATCTCACACTTTAGATGGGGTGTAATCTCACTCTTTAGATGGAGTGTAATCTCACCCTTTAGAAGGGGTGTAATCTCACTCTTGAGATGGGGTGTAATCTCACTCTTTAGATGGGGTGTAATCTCACTCTTTAGATGGGATGTAATCTCACTCTTTAGATGGGGTGTAATCTCACTCTTTAGATGGGGTGTAATCTCACTCTTTAGATGGGGTGTAATCTCACTCTTTAGATGGGGTGTAATCTCACTCTTTAGATGGGGTGTAATATCACTCTTAAGATGGGGTGTAATCTCACTCTTTAGATGGGGTGTAATCTCACTCTTTAGATGGGGTGTAATCTCACTCTTTAGATGGGGTGTAATCTCACTCTTTAGATGGGGTGTAATCTCACTCTTTAGATGGGGTGTAATCTCACTCTTTAGATGGGGTGCAATCTCACTCTTTAGATGGGGTGTAATCTCACCCTTTAGATTGGGTGTAATTTCTCTCTTTAGATGGGGTGTAATCTCACTCTTTAGATGGGGTGTAATCTCACTCTTTAGATGGGGTGTAATCTCACTCTTTAGATGGGGTGTAATCTCACTCTTTAGATGGGGTGTAATCGCACTCCTTAGATGGAGTGTAATCTCACTCTTTAGATGGGGTGTAATCTCACTCTTTAGATGGGGTGTAATCTCACTCTTCAGATGGGGTGCAATCTCACTCTTTAGATGGAGTGTAATCTCACTCTTTAGATGGAGTGTAATCTCACACTTTAGATGGAGTGTAATCTCACTCTTTAGATGGGGTGTAATCTCATTCTTTAGATGGGGTGTAATCTCACTCTTTAGATGGGTTGTAATCTCACTCTTTAGATGGGGTGTAATGTCACTCTTTAGATGGAGTGTAATCTCACTCTTTAGATGGGGTGCAATCTCACTCTTTAGATGGGGTGTAATCTCACTCTTTAGATGGAGTGTAATCTCACTCTTTAGATGGGGTGTAATCTCATTCTTTAGATGGGGTGTAATCTCACTCTTTAGATGGGGTGTAATCTCACTCTTTAGATGGGGTGTAATCTCACTCTTTAGATGGAGTGTAATCTCACTCTTTAGATGGAGTGTAATCTCACTCTTTAGATGGGGTGTAATCTCACTCTTTAGATGGAGTGTAATCTCACTCTTTAGATGGGGTGTAATCTCACTCTTTAGATGGGGTGTAATCTCACTCTTTAGATGGGGTGTAATCTCACTCTTTGGATGGGGTGTAATCTCACTCTTATGATGGGGTGTAATCTCACACTTTAGATGGATTGCAATCTCACTCTTTAGATGGGGTGTCATCTCACTCTTTAGATGGGGTGTAATCTCACTCTTTGATGGAGTGTAATCTCACTCTTTAGATAGGGTGCAATCTCACTCTTTAGATGGGGTGTAATCTCACTCTTTAGATGGGGTGTAATCCCACTCTTTAGATGGGGTGTAATCTCACTCTTTAGATGGGGTGTAATCTCACTCTTTAGATGGGGTGTAATCTCACTCTTTAGATGGGGTGTAATCTCACTCTTTAGATGGGGTGTAATCTCACTCTTTAGATGGGGTGTAATCTCACTCTTTAGATAGTGTGCAATCTCACTCTTTAGATGGGGTGCAATCTCACTCTTTAGATAGGGTGCAATCTCACTCTTTAGATGGGGTGTAATCTCACTCTTTAGATGGGGTCTAATCTCACTCTTTAGATTGGGTGTAATCTCACACTTTAGATGGTGTGTAATCTCACGCTTTAGATGGGGTGTAATCTCACCCTTTAGAAGGGGTGTAATCTCACTCTTTAGATGGGGTGTAATCTCACTCTTTAGATGGGGTGTAATCTCACTCTTTAGAAGGGGTGTAATATCACTCTTTAGATGGGGTGTAATCTCACACTTTAGATGGGGTGTAATCTCAATCTTTAGATGGGGTGTAATCTCACTCTTTAGATGGGGTGTAATCTCACTCTTGAGATGGAGTGTAATCTCACTCTTTAGATGGGATGTAATCTCACTCTTTAGATGGGGTGTAATCTCTCTCTTTAGATGGGGTGTAATCTCACTCGTAGATGGGGTGTAATCTCACTCTTGAGATGGAGTGTTATCTCACTCTTTAGATGGGGTGTAATCTCAGTCTTTAGATGGGGTGTAATCTCACTCTTTAGATGGAGTGTAATCTCACTCGTTAGATGGGGTGTAATCTCACTCTTTAGATGGGGTGTAATCTCACACTTTAGATGGGGTGTAATCTCACTCTTTAGATGGGGTGTAATACCACTCTTTAGATGGGGTGTAATCTCACTCTTTAGATGGGGTGTTATCTCACTCTTTAGATGGGGTGTAATCTCAATCTTTAGATGGGGTGTAATCTCACTCTTTAGATGGGGTGTAATCTCACTCATTAGATGGGGTGTAATCTCACTCTTTAGATGGGGTGCAATCTCACTCTTTAGATGGGGTGTAATCTCACTCTTTAGATGGGGTGTAATCTCAATCTTTAGATGGGGTGTAATCTCACTCTTTAGATGGGGTGTAATCTCACTCATTAGATGGGGTGTAATCTCACTCTTTAGATGGGGTGTAATCTCACTCTTTAGATGGGGTGTAATCTCACCCTTTAGATGGGGTGTAATCTCACTCTTTGATGGAGTGTAATTTCACTCTTTAGATGGGGTGTAATCTCACTCTTTAGATGTGGTGTAATCTCACTCTTTAGATGGGGTGTAATCTCACTCTTTACATGGGGTGTAATCTCAATCTTTAGATGGGGTGTAATCTCACTCTTTAGATGGGGTATAACCTCATTCTTTAGATGGAGTGTAATCTCACTCTTTAGATGGGGTGTAATCTCACTCTTTAGATGGGGTGTAATCTCACTCTTTAGATGGGGTGTAATCTCACTCTTTAGATGGGGTGTAATCTCACTCTTTAGATGGGGTGTAATCTCACTCTTTAGATGGGGTGTAATATCACTCTTCAGATGGGGTGTAATCTCACTCTTTAGATGGGGTGTAATCTCACTCTTGAGATGGGGTGTAATCTCACCCTTTAGATAGGGTGTAATCTCACTCTTTAGATGGGGTGTAATCTCGCTCTTTAGATGGGGTGTAATCTCACTCTTTAGATGGGGTGTAATCTCACTCTTTAGATGGGGTGTAATCTCACTCTTTAGATGGGGTGTAATCGCACTCCTTAGATGGGGTGTAATCTCACTCTTTAGATGGGGTGTAATCTCACTCTTTAGATGGGGTGTAATCTCACTCTTCAGATGGGGTGCAATCTCACTCTTTAGATGGAGTGTAATCTCACTCTTCAGATGGGGTGTAATCTCACTCTTTAGATGGAGTGTAATCTCACTCTTTAGATGGGGTGTAATCTCATTCTTTAGATGGGGTGTAATCTCACTCTTTAGATGGGTTGTAATCTCACTCTTTAGATGGGGTGTAATGTCACTCTTTAGATGGAGTGTAATCTCACTCTTTAGATGGGGTGTAATCTCACTCTTTAGATGGGGTGTAATCTCACTCTTTAGATGGAGTGTAATCTCACTCTTTAGATGGGGTGTAATCTCATTCTTTAGATGGGGTGTAATCTCACTCTTTAGATGGGGTGTAATCTCACTCTTTAGATGGGTTGTAATCTCACTCTTTAGATGGAGTGTAATCTCACTCTTTAGATGGGGTGTAATCTCACTCTTTAGATGGGGTGTAATCTCACTCTTTAGATGGAGTGTAATCTCACTCTTTAGATGGGGTGTAATCTCACTCTTTAGATGTGGTGTAATCTCACTCTTTAGATGGGGTGTAATCTCACTCTTTACATGGGGTGTAATCTCACTCTTTAGATGGGGTGTAATCTCACTCTTTAGATGGGGTATAACCTCATTCTTTAGATGGAGTGTAATCTCACTCTTTAGATGGGGTGTAATCTCACTCTTTAGATGGGGTGTAATCTCACCCTTTAGATGGGGTGTAATCTCACTCTTTAGATGGGGTGTAATCTCACTCTTTAGATGGGGTGTAATCTCACTCTTTAGATGGGGTGTAATCTCACTCTTTGGATGGGGTGTAATCTCACTCTTTGATGGAGTGTAATCTCACTCTTTGATGGAGTGTAATCTCACTCTTTAGATAGGGTGCAATCTCACTCTTTAGATGGGGTGTAATCTCACTCTTTAGATGGGGTGTAATCCCACTCTTTAGATTGGGTGTAATCTCACTCTTTAGATGGGGTGTAATCTCACTCTTTAGATGGGGTGTAATCTCACTCTTTAGATAGTGTGCAATCTCACTCTTTAGATGGGGTGCAATCTCACTCTTTAGATAGGGTGCAATCTCACTCTTTAGATGGGGTGTAATCTCACTCTTTAGATGGGGTCTAATCTCACTCTTTAGATTGGGTGTAATCTCACACTTTAGATGGTGTGTAATCTCACGCTTTAGATGGGGTGTAATCTCACCCTTTAGAAGGGGTGTAATCTCACTCTTTAGATGGGGTGTAATCTCACTCTTTAGATGGGGTGTAATCTCACTCTTTAGAAGGGGTGTAATATCACTCTTTAGATGGGGTGTAATCTCACACTTTAGATGGGGTGTAATCTCAATCTTTAGATGGGGTGTAATCTCACTCTTTAGATGGGGTGTAATCTCACTCTTGAGATGGAGTGTAATCTCACTCTTTAGATGGGATGTAATCTCACTCTTTAGATGGGGTGTAATCTCTCTCTTTAGATGGGGTGTAATCTCACTCGTTAGATGGGGTGTAATCTCACTCTTGAGATGGAGTGTTATCTCACTCTTTAGATGGGGTGTAATCTCAGTCTTTAGATGGGGTGTAATCTCACTCTTTAGATGGAGTGTAATCTCACTCGTTAGATGGGGTGTAATCTCACTCTTTAGATGGGGTGTAATCTCACACTTTAGATGGGGTGTAATCTCACTCTTTAGATGGGGTGTAATACCACTCTTTAGATGGGGTGTAATCTCACTCTTTAGATGGAGTGTAATCTCACTCTTTAGGTGGGGTGTAATCTCACTCTTTAGATGGAGTGTAATCTCACTCTTTAGATGGGGTGTAATCTCACACTTTAGATGGGGTGTAATACCACTCTTTAGATGGGGTGTAATCTCACTCTTTAGATGGGATGTAATCTCACTCTTTAGGTGGGGTGTAATCTCACTCTTTAGATGGAGTGTAATCTCACTCTTTAGATGGGGTGTAATCTCACACTTTAGATGGGGTGTAATCTCACTCTTTAGATGGGGTGTAATCTCACTCTTTAGATGGGGTGCAATCTCACTCTTTAGATGGGGTGTAATCTCACTCTTTAGATGGGGTGTAATCTCAATCTTTAGATGGGGTGTAATCTCACTCTTTAGATGGGGTGTAATCTCACTCATTAGATGGGGTGTAATCTCACTCTTTAGATGGGGTGTAATCTCACTCTTTAGATGGGGTGTAATCTCACTCTTTAGATGGGGTGTAATCTCACTCTTTAGATGGAGTGTAATTTCACTCTTTAGATGGGGTGTAATCTCACTCTTTAGATGTGGTGTAATCTCACTCTTTAGATGGGGTATAACCTCATTCTTTAGATGGAGTGTAATCTCACTCTTTAGATGGGGTGTAATCTCACTCTTTAGATGGGGTGTAATCTCACTCTTTAGATGGGGTGTAATCTCACTCTTTAGATGGGGTGTAATCTCACTCTTTAGATGGGGTGTAATCTCACTCTTTAGATGGGGTGTAATATCACTCTTCAGATGGGGTGTAATCTCACTCTTTAGATGGGGTGTAATCTCACTCTTGAGATGGGGTGTAATCTCACCCTTTAGATAGGGTGTAATCTCACTCTTTAGATGGGGTGTAATCTCACTCTTTAGATGGGGTGTAATCTCACTCTTTAGATGGGGTGTAATCTCACTCTTTAGATGGGGTGTAATCTCACTCTTTAGATGGGGTGTATTCTCACTCTTTAGATGGAGTGTAATCTCACTCTTTAGATGGGGTGTAATCGCACTCCTTAGATGGGGTGTAATCTCACTCTTTAGATGGGGTGTAATCTCACTCTTTAGATGGGGTGTAATCTCACTCTTCAGATGGGGTGCAATCTCACTCTTTAGATGGAGTGTAATCTCACTCTTCAGATGGGGTGTAATCTCACTCTTTAGATGGAGTGTAATCTCACTCTTTAGATGGGGTGTAATCTCATTCTTTAGATGGGGTGTAATCTCACTCTTTAGATGGGTTGTAATCTCACTCTTTAGATGGGGTGTAATGTCACTCTTTAGATGGAGTGTAATCTCACTCTTTAGATGGGGTGTAATCTCACTCTTTAGATGGGGTGTAATCTCACTCTTTAGATGGAGTGTAATCTCACTCTTTAGATGGGGTGTAATCTCATTCTTTAGATGGGGTGTAATCTCACTCTTTAGATGGGGTGTAATCTCACTCTTTAGATGGGTTGTAATCTCACTCTTTAGATGGAGTGTAATCTCACTCTTTAGATGGAGTGTAATCTCACTCTTTAGATGGGGGGTAATCTCACTCTTTAGATGGGGTGTAATCTCACTCTTTAGATGGGGTGTAATCTCACTCTTTAGATGGGGTGTAATCTCACTCTTTAGATGGGGTGTAATCTCACTCTTTAGATGGGGTGTAATATCACTCTTCAGATGGGGTGTAATCTCACTCTTTAGATGGGGTGTAATCTCACTCTTGAGATGGGGTGTAATCTCACCCTTTAGATAGGGTGTAATCTCACTCTTTAGATGGGGTGTAATCTCACTCTTTAGATGGGGTGTAATCTCACTCTTTAGATGGGGTGTAATCTCACTCTTTAGATGGGGTGTAATCTCACTCTTTAGATGGGGTGTATTCTCACTCTTTAGATGGAGTGTAATCTCACTCTTTAGATGGGGTGTAATCGCACTCCTTAGATGGGGTGTAATCTCACTCTTTAGATGGGGTGTAATCTCACTCTTTAGATGGGGTGTAATCTCACTCTTCAGATGGGGTGCAATCTCACTCTTTAGATGGAGTGTAATCTCACTCTTCAGATGGGGTGTAATCTCACTCTTTAGATGGAGTGTAATCTCACTCTTTAGATGGGGTGTAATCTCATTCTTTAGATGGGGTGTAATCTCACTCTTTAGATGGGTTGTAATCTCACTCTTTAGATGGGGTGTAATGTCACTCTTTAGATGGAGTGTAATCTCACTCTTTAGATGGGGTGTAATCTCACTCTTTAGATGGGGTGTAATCTCACTCTTTAGATGGAGTGTAATCTCACTCTTTAGATGGGGTGTAATCTCATTCTTTAGATGGGGTGTAATCTCACTCTTTAGATGGGGTGTAATCTCACTCTTTAGATGGGTTGTAATCTCACTCTTTAGATGGAGTGTAATCTCACTCTTTAGATGGAGTGTAATCTCACTCTTTAGATGGGGGGTAATCTCACTCTTTAGATGGGGTGTAATCTCACTCCTTAGATGGAGTGTAATCTCACTCTTTAGATGGAGTGTAATCTCACTCTTTAGATGGGGGGTAATCTCACTCTTTAGATGGAGTGTAATCTCACTCTTTAGATGAGGTGTAATCTCACTCTTTCGATGGGGTGTAATCTCACTCTTTAGATGGGCTGTAATCTCACTCTTTAGAAGAGGTATAATCTCACTATTTAGATGGAGTGTAATCTCACTCTTTAGATGGAGTGTAATCTCACTCTTTAGATGGGGTGTAATCTCACTCTTTAGATGGAGTGTAATCTCACTCTTTAGATGGGGTGTAATCTCACCCTTTAGAAGGGGTGTAATCTCACTCTTTAGATGGGGTGTAATCTCACTCTTTAGATGGAGTGTAATCTCACTCTTTAGATGGGGTGTAATCTCACTCTTTAGATGGAGTGTAATCTCACTCTTTAGATGGGGTGCAATCTCACTCTTTAGATGGAGTGTAATCTCACTCTTTAGATGGGGTGTAATCTCACTCTTTAGATGGGGTGCAATCTCACTCTTTAGATGGAGTGTAATCTCACTCTTTAGATGGGGTGTAATCTCACTCTTTAGATGGGGTGTAATCTCACTCTTTAGATGGGGTGTAATATCACTCTTAAGATGGGGTGTAATCTCACTCTTTAGATGGGGTGTCATCTCACTCTTTAGATGGGGTGTAATCTCACTCTTTAGATGGGGTGTAATCTCACTCTTTAGATGGGGTGTAATCTCACTCTTTAGATGGGGTGTAATATCACTCTTAAGATGGGGTGTAATCTCACTCTTTAGATGGGGTGTAATCTCACTCTTTAGATGGGGTGTAATCTCACTCTTTAGATGGGGTGTAATCTCACTCTTTAGATGGGGTGTAATCTCACTCTTTAGATGGGGTGTAATCTCACTCTTTAGATGGGGTGCAATCTCACTCTTTAGATGGGGTGTAATCTCACCCTTTAGATTGGGTGTAATTTCTCTCTTTAGATGGGGTGTAATCTCACTCTTTAGATGGGGTGTAATCTCACTCTTTAGATGGGGTGTAATCTCACTCTTTAGATGGGGTGTAATCTCACTCTTTAGATGGGGTGTAATCTCACTCTTTAGATGGGGTGTATTCTCACTCTTTAGATGGAGTGTAATCTCACTCTTTAGATGGGGTGTAATCGCACTCCTTAGATGGGGTGTAATCTCACTCTTTAGATGGAGTGTAATCTCACTCTTTAGATGGAGTGTAATCTCACTCTTTAGATGGGGTGTAATCTCACTCTTTAGATGGAGTGTAATCTCACTCTTTAGATGGGGTGTAATCTCACTCTTTAGATGGGGTGTAATCTCACTCTTCAGGTGGGGTGCAATCTCACACTTAAGATGGAGTGTAATCTCACTCTTTAGACGGAGTGTAATCTCACACTTTAGATGGAGTGTAATCTCACTCTTTAGATGGGGTGTAATCTCATTCTTTAGATGGGGTGTAATCTCACTCTTTAGATGGGTTGTAATCTCACTCTTTAGATGGAGTGTAATCTCACTCTTTAGATGGGGTGTAATCTCACTCTTTAGATGGGGTGTAATCTCACTCTTTAGATGGAGTGTAATCTCACTCTTTAGATGGGGTGTAATCTCATTCTTTAGATGGGGTGTAATCTCACTCTTTAGATGGGGTGTAATCTCACTCTTTAGATGGGGTGTAATCTCACTCTTTAGATGGAGTGTAATCTCACTCTTTAGATGGAGTGTAATCTCACTCTTTAGACGGGGGGTAAACTCACTCTTTCGATGGGGTGTATTCTCACTCCTTAGATGGAGTGTAATCTCACTCTTTAGATGAGGTGTAATCTCACTCTTTAGATGGAGTGTAATCTCACTCTTTAGATGGGGTGTAATCTCACTCTTTAGATGGGGTGTAATCTCACTCTTTAGATGGGGTGTAATCTCACTCTTTAGATGGAGTGTAATCTCACTCTTCAGATGGAGTGTAATCTCACTCTTTAGATGGGGTGTAATCTCACTCTTTAGATGGAGTGTAATCTCACTCTTTAGATGGGGTGTCATCTCACTCTTTAGATGGGGTGTAATCTCACTCTTTAGATGGGGTGTAATCTCACTCTTTAGATGGGGTGTAATCTCACTCTTATGATGGGGTGTAATCTCACACTTTAGATGGATTGCAATCTCACTCTTTAGATGGGGTGTCATCTCACTCTTTAGATGGGGTGTAATCTCACTCTTTGATGCAGTGTAATCTCACTCTTTAGATAGGGTGCAATCTCACTCTTTAGATGGGGTGTAATCTCACTCTTTAGATGGGGTGTAATCCCACTCTTTAGATTGGGTGTAATCTCACTCTTTAGATGGGGTGTAATCTCACTCTTTAGATGGGGTGTAATCTCACTCTTTGATGGAGTGTAATCTCACTCTTTAGATAGGGTGCAATCTCACTCTTTAGATGGGGTGTAATCTCACTCTTTAGACGGGGTGTAATCCCACTCTTTAGATTGGGTGTAATCTCACTCTTTAGATGGGGTGTAATCTCACTCTTTAGATGGAGTGTAATCTCACTCTTTAGATAGTGTGCAATCTCACTCTTTAGATGGGGTGTAATCTCACTCTTTAGATGGGGTGCAATCTCACTCTTTAGATAGGGTGCAATCTCACTCTTTAGATGGGGTGTAATCTCACTCTTTAGATGGGGTCTAATCTCACTCTTTAGATTGGGTGTAATCTCACACTTTAGATGGTGTGTAATCTCACGCTTTAGATGGGGTGTAATCTCACCCTTTAGAAGGGGTGTAATCTCACTCTTTAGATGGGGTGTAATCTCACTCTTTAGATGGGGTGTAATCTCACTCTTTAGAAGGGGTGTAATATCACTCTTTAGATGGGGTGTAATCTCACACTTTAGATGGGGTGTAATCTCAATCTTTAGATGGGGTGTAATCTCACTCTTTAGATGGGGTGTAATCTCACTCTTGAGATGGAGTGTAATCTCACTCTTTAGATGGGATGTAATCTCACTCTTTAGATGGGGTGTAATCTCTCTCTTTAGATGGGGTGTAATCTCACTCGTTAGATGGGGTGTAATCTCAGTCTTTAGATGGGGTGTAATCTCACTCTTTAGATGGAGTGTAATCTCACTCGTTAGATGGGGTGTAATCTCACTCTTTAGATGGGGTGTAATCTCACACTTTAGATGGGGTGTAATCTCACTCTTTAGATGGGGTGTAATCCCACTCTTTAGATGGGGTGTAATCTCACTCTTTAGAAGGAGTGTAATCTCAATCTTTAGATGGGGTGTAATCTCAGTCTTTAGATGGGGTGTAATCTCACTCATTAGATGGGGTGTAATCTCACTCTTTAGATGGGGTGTAATCTCACTCATTAGATGGGGTGTAATCTCACTCTTTAGATGGGGTGTAATCTCACTCTTTAGATGGGGTGTAATCTCACTCTTTAGATGGGGTGTAATCTCACTCTTTAGATGGGGTGTAATCTCACTCTTTAGAAGGGCTGTAATCTCACTCTTTAGATGGGTGTAATCTCACTCTTTAGATGGAGTGTAATCTCACTCTTTAGATGGAGTGTGATCTCACTCTTTAGATGGGGTGTAATCTCACTCTTTAGATGGGGTGTAATCTCATTCTTTAGATGGAGTGTAAACTCACTCTTTAGATGGAGTGTAATCTCACTCTTTAGATGGGGTGCAATCTCACTCTTTAGATGGGGTGTAATCTCACCCTTTAGATGGGGTGTAATCTCACTCTTTAGATGGGGTGTAATCTCACTCTTTAGATGGGGTGTAATCTCACTCTTTAGATGGGGTGTAATCTCACTCTTTAGATGGGGTGTAATCACACTCTGTAGATGGGGTGTAATCTCACTCTTTAGGTGGGGTGTAATCTCACTCTTTAGATGGGGTGTAATCTCACCCTTTAGGTGGGGTGTAATCTCACTCTTTAGATGGGGTGTAATCTCACCCTTTAGGTGGGGTGTAATCTCACTCTTTAGATGGAGTGTAATCTCACTCTTTAGATGGGGTGTAATCTCACTCTTTCGATGGGTTGCAATCTCACTCTTTAGATGGGGTGTAATCTCACTCTTTAGATGGGGTGCAATCTCACTCTTTAGATGGGGTGTAATCTCACTCTTTAGATGGGGTGTAATCTCACTCTTTAGATGGAGTGTAATCTCACTCTTTAGATGGTGTGTAATCTCACTCTTTAGATGGGGTGTAATCTCACTCTTTCGATGGAGTGTAATCTCACTCTTTAGATGGGATGCAAGCTCACTCTTTAGATGGTGTGTAATCTCACTCTTTAGATGGGGTGTAATCTCACTCTTTCGATGGAGTGTAATCTCACTCTTTAGATGGAGTGTAATCTCACTCTTTAGATGGGGTGTAATTTCACTCTTTAGATGGGGTGTAATCTCACTCTTTAGATGGAGTGTAATCTCACTCTTTAGATGGGGTGTAATCTCACTCTTTAGATGGGGTGTAATCTCACTCTTTAGATGGGGTGTAATCTCACTCTTTAGATGGAGTGTAATCTCACTCTTTAGATGGGGTGTAATCTCACTCTTTAGATGTGGTGTAATCTCACTCTTTAGATGGGGTGTAATCTCACTCTTTACATGGGGTGTAATCTCACTCTTTAGATGGGGTGTAATCTCACTCTTTAGATGGGGTATAACCTCATTCTTTAGATGGAGTGTAATCTCACTCTTTAGATGGGGTGTAATCTCACTCTTTAGATGGGGTGTAATCTCACTCTTTAGATGGGGTGTAATCTCACTCTTTAGATGGGGTGTAATCTCACTCTTTAGATGGGGTGTAATCTCACTCTTTAGATGGGGTGTAATCTCATTCTTTAGATGGGGTGTAATCTCACTCTTGAGATGGGGTGTAATCTCACCCTTTAGATAGGGTGTAATCTCACTCTTTAGATGGGGTGTAATCTCACTCTTTAGATGGGGTGTAATCTCACTCTTTAGATGGGGTGTAATCTCACTCTTTAGATGGGGTGTAATCTCACTCTTTAGATGGGGTGTATTCTCACTCTTTAGATGGAGTGTAATCTCACTCTTTAGATGGGGTGTAATCGCACTCTTTAGATGGGGTGTAATCTCACTCTTTAGATGGGGTGTAATCTCACTCTTTAGATGGGGTGTAATCGCACTCTTTAGATGGGGTGTAATCCCACTCTTTAGATGGGGTGTAATCTCACTCTTTAGATGGGGTGTAATCTCACTCTTTAGATGGGGTGTAATCTCATTCTTTAGATGGGGTGTAATCTCACTCTTTAGATGGGGTGTAATCTCACTCTTTAGATGGGGTGTAATCTCACTCTTCAGATGGGGTGCAATCTCACTCTTTAGATGGAGTGTAATCTCACTCTTCAGATGGGGTGTAATCTCACTCTTTAGATGGAGTGTAATCTCACTCTTTAGATGGGGTGTAATCTCATTCTTTAGATGGGGTGTAATCTCACTCTTTAGATGGGTTGTAATCTCACTCTTTAGATGGGGTGTAATGTCACTCTTTAGATGGAGTGTAATCTCACTCTTTAAATGGGGTGTAATCTCACTCTTTAGATGGGGTGTAATCTCACTCTTTAGATGGAGTGTAATCTCACTCTTTAGATGGAGTGTAATCTCACTCTTTAGATGGAGTGTAATCTCACTCTTTAGATGGGGGGTAATCTCACTCTTTAGATGGGTTGTAATCTCACTCCTTAGATGGAGTGTAATCTCACTCTTTAGATGAGGTGTAATCTCACTCTTTAGATGGAGTGTAATCTCACTCTTTAGATGGGGTGTAATCTCACTCTTTAGATGGGCTGTAATCTCACTCTTTAGATGGGGTGTAATCTCACTCTTTAGATGGAGTGTAATCTCACTCTTTAGATGGAGTGTAATCTCACTCTTTAGATGGAGTGTAATCTCACTCTTTAGATGGAGTGTAATCTCACTCTTTAGATGGAGTGTAATCTCACTCTTTAGATGGGGTGTAATCTCACTCTTTAGATGGTGTGTAATCTCACTCTTTAGATGGAGTGTAATCTCACTCTTTAGATGGAGTGTAATCTCACTCTTTAGATGGGGTGTAATCTCACTCTTTAGATGGAGTGTAATCTCACTCTTTAGATGGGGTGTAATCTCACTCTTTAGATGGGGTGTAATCTCACTCTTTAGGTGGGGTGTAATCTCACTCTTTAGATGGGGTGTAATCTCACTCAATAGATGGTGTGTAATCTCACTCTTTAGATGGAGTGTAATCTCACTCTTTAGACGGGGTGTAATCTCACTCTTTAGATGGAGTGTAATCTCACTCTTTAGACGGGGTGTAATCTCACTCTTTAGATGGGGTGTAATCTTAGTCTTTAGATGGGGTGTAATCTCACTCTTTAGATGGGGTGTAATCTCAATCTTTAAGTGGGGTGTAATCTCACTCAATCGATGGGGTGTAATCTCACTCTTTAGATGGAGTGTAATCTCACTCTTTAGATGGGGTGTAATCTCACTCTTTAGATGGGGTGTAATCTCACTCTTTAGAAGGGGTGTAATCTCACTTTAGATGGGGTGTAATCTCACTCTTTAGATGGGGTGTAATCTCACTCTTTAGATGGAGTGTAATCTCACTCTTTAGATGGGGTGTAATCTCACTCTTTAGATGGGGTGTAATCTCACTCTTTAGATGGGGTGTAATCTCACTCTTTAGATGGGGTGTAATCTCACTCTTTAGATGGGGTGTAATCTCACTCTTTAGATGGGGTGTAATCTCACTCTTTAGATGGAGTGTAATCTCACTCTTTAGATGGGGTGTAATCTCACTCTTTAGATGGGGTGTAATCTCACTCTTTAGATGGTGTGTAATCTCACTCTTTAGATGGGGTGTAATCTCACTCTTTAGATGGGGTGTAATCTCACTCTTTCGATGGAGTGTAATCTCACTCTTTAGATGGGGTGTAATCTCACTCTTTAGCTGGGGTGTAATCTCACGCTTTAGATGGAGTGTAATCTCACTCTTTAGATGGGGTGTAAGCTCACTCTTTAGATGGAGTGTAATCTCACTCTTTAGATGGGGTGTAATCTCACTCTTTAGATGGGGTGTAATCTCACGCTTTAGATGGACTGTAATCGCACTCTTTAGATGGAGTGTAATCTCACTCTTTAGATGGGGTGTAATCTCACTCTTTAGATGGAGTGTAATCTCACTCTTTAGATGGGGTGTAATCTCACTCTTTAGATGGGGTGTAATCTCACTCTTTAGATGGGGTGTAATCTCACTCTTTAGATGGTGTGTAATCTCACTCTTTAGATGGGGTGTAATCTCACTCTTTAGATGGGGTGTAATCTCACTCTTTCGATGGAGTGTAATCTCACTCTTTAGATGGGGTGTAATCTCACTCTTTAGCTGGGGTGTAATCTCACGCTTTAGATGGAGTGTAATCTCACTCTTTAGATGGGGTGTAAGCTCACTCTTTAGATGGAGTGTAATCTCACTCTTTAGATGGGGTGTAATCTCACTCTTTAGATGGGGTGTAATCTCACGCTTTAGATGGACTGTAATCGCACTCTTTAGATGGAGTGTAATCTCACTCTTTAGATGGGGTGTAATCTCACTCTTTAGATGGAGTGTAATCTCACTCTTTAGATGGAGTGTAATCTCACTCTTTAGATGGGGTGTAATCTCACTCTTTGGTTGGGGTGTAATCTCACTCTTTAGATGGGGTGCAATCTCACTCTTTAGATGGAGTGTAATCTCACTCTTTAGATGGGGTGTAATCTCACTCCTTAGATGGAGTGTAATCTCACTCTTTAGATGGAGTGTAATCTCACTCTTTAGATGGAGCGTAATCTCACTCTTTAGATGGGGTGCAATCTCACTCTTTAGATGGAGTGTAATCTCACTCTTTAGATTGGGTGTAATCTCACTCTTTAGATGGAGTGTAATCTCACTCTTTAGATGGGGTGCAATCTCACTCTTTAGATGGAGTGTAATCTCACTCTTTAGATGGGGTGTAATCTCACTCTTTAGATGGGGTGCAATCTCACTCTTTAGATGGAGTGTAATCTCACTCTTTAGATGGGGTGTAATCTCACTCTTTAGATGGGGTGTAATCTCACTCTTTAGATGGGGTGTAATATCACTCTTAAGATGGGGTGTAATCTCACTCTTAAGATGGGGTGTAATCTCACTCTTTAGATGGGGTGTCATCTCACTCTTTAGATGGGGTGTAATCTCACTCTTTAGATGGGGTCTAATCTCACTCTTTAGATGGGGTGTAATCTGACTCTTTAGATGGTGTGTAATCTCACTCTTTAGATGGGGTGTAATATCACTCTTTAGATGGGGTGCAATCTCACTCTTTAGATGGGGTGTAATCTCTCCCTTTAGATGGGGTGTAATTTCTCTCTTTAGATGGGGTGTAATCTCACTCTTTAGATGGGGTGTAATCTCACTCTTTAGATGGGGTGTAATCTCACTCTTTAGATGGGGTGTAATCTCACTCTTTAGTTGGGGTGGAATCTCACTCTTTAGATGGGGTGTATTCTCACTCTTTAGATGGAGTGTAATCTCACTCTTTAGATGGGGTGTAATCTCACTCTTTAGATGGGGTGTAATCTCACTCTTTAGTTGGGGTGGAATCTCACTCTTTAGATGGGGTGTAATCTCACTCTTTAGATGGAGTGTAATCTCACTCTTTAGATGGGGTGTAATCTCACTCTTTAGATGGAGTGTAATCTCACTCTTTAGATGGGGTGTAATCTCATTCCTTAGATGGGGTGTAATCTCACTCTTTAGATGGGGTGTAATCTCACACTTTAGATGGGGTGTATTCTCACTCTTTAGATGGAGTGTAATCTCACTCTTTCGATGGGGTGTAATCTCACTCTTTAGATGGAGTGTAATCTCACTCTTTAGATGGGGTGTAATCTCACTCTTTAGATGGGGTGTAATCTCACTCTTTAGATGGGGTGTAATCTCACTCTTCAGATGGGGTGCAATCTCACTCTTTAGATGGAGTGTAATCTCACTCTTTAGATGGGGTGTAATCTCACTCTTTAGATGGAGTGTAATCTCACTCTTTAGATGGGGTGTAATCTCATTCCTTAGATGGGGTGTAATCTCACTCTTTAGATGGGTTGTAATCTCACTCTTTAGATGGGGTGTAATGTCACTCTTTAGATGGAGTGCAATCTCACTCTTTAGATGGGGTGTAATCTCACTCTTTAGATGGGGTGTAATCTCACTCTTTAGATGGAGTGTAATCTCACTCTTTAGATGGGGTGTAATCTCACTCTTTAGATGGGGTGTAATCTCATTCTTTAGATGGGGTGTAATCTCACTCTTTAGATGGGGTGTAATCTCACTCTTTAGATGGGGTGTTATCTCACTCTTTAGATGGAGTGTAATCTCACTCTTTAGATGGAGTGTAATCTCACTCTTTAGATGGGGTGTAATCTCACTCTTTAGATGCGGTGTAATCTCACTCTTTAGATGGGGTGTAATCTCACTCCTTAGATGGAGTGTAATCTCACTCTTTAGATGGAGTGTAATCTCACTCTTTAGATGAGGTGTAATCTCACTCTTTAGATGGAGTGTAATCTCACTCTTTAGATGGGGTGTAATCTCACTCTTTAGATGGAGTGTAATCTCACTCTTTAGATGGGGTGTAATCTCACTCTTTAGATGGGGTGTAATCTCACTCTTTAGATGGGGTGTAATCTCACTCTTTAGATGGAGTGTAATCTCACTCTTTAGATGGAGTGTAATCTCACTCTTTAGATGGGGTGTAATCTCACTCTTTAGATGGGGTGTAATCTCACTCTTTAGATGGGGTGTAATCTCACTCTTTAGATGGGGTGTAATCTCACTCTTATGATGGGGTGTAATCTCACACTTTAGATGGATTGCAATCTCACTCTTTAGATGGGGTGTAATGTCACTCTTTAGATGGGGTGTAATCTCACTCTTTAGATGGGGTGTAATCTCACTCTTTAGATGGAGTGTAATCTCACTCTTTAGATGGGGTGTAATCTCATTCTTTAGATGTGGTGTAATCTCACTCTTTAGATGGGGTGTAATCTCACTCTTTAGATGGGGTGTAATCTCACTCTTTAGATGGAGTGTAATCTCACTCTTTAGATGGAGTGTAATCTCACTCTTTAGATGGGGGGTAATCTCACTCTTTAGATGGGGTGTAATCTCACTCTTTAGATGGGGTGTAATCTCATTCCTTAGATGGAGTGTAATCTCACTCTTTAGATGAGGTGTAATCTCACTCTTTAGATGGAGTGTAATCTCACTCTTTAGATGGGGTGTAATCTCACTCTTTAGATGGGGTGCAATCTCACTCTTTAGATGGGGTGTAATCTCACTCTTTAGATGGAGTGTAATCTCACTCTTTAGATGGAGTGTAATCTCACTCTTTAGATGGGGTGTAATCTCAATCTTTAGATGGAGTGTAATCTCACTCTTTAGATGGGGTGTAATCTCACTCTTTAGTTGGGGTGTAATCTCACTCTTATGATGGGGTGTAATCTCACACTTTAGATGGATTGCAATCTCACTCTTTAGATGGGGTGTCATCTCACTCTTTAGATGGGGTGTAATCTCACTCTTTGATGGAGTGTAATCTCACTCTTTAGATAGGGTGCAATCTCACTCTTTAGATGGGGTGTAATCTCACTCTTTAGATGGGGTGTAATCCCACTCTTTAGATTGGGTGTAATCTCACTCTTTAGATGGGGTGTAATCTCACTCTTTAGATGGGGTGTAATCTCACTCTTTAGATCGGGTGCAATCTCACTCTTTAGATGGGGTGTAATCTCACTCTTTAGATGGGGTGCAATCTCACTCTTTAGATAGGGTGCAATCTCACTCTTTAGATGGGGTGTAATCTCACTCTTTAGATGGGGTCTAATCTCAATCTTTAGATTGGGTGTAATCTCACACTTTAGATGGTGTGTAATCTCACGCTTCAGATGGGGTGTGATCTCACACTTTAGATGGGGTGTAATCTCACCCTTTGGAAGGGGTGTAATCTCACTCTTTAGATGGGGTGTAATCTCACACTTTAGATGGGGTGTAATCTCAATCTTTAGATGGGGTGTAATCTCACTCTTTAGATGGGGTGTAATCTCATTCTTGAGATGGAGTGTAATCTCACTCTTTAGATGGGATGTAATCTCTCTCTTTAGATGGGGTGTAATCTCACTCGTTAGATGGGGTATAATCTCACTCTTGAGATGGAGTGTAATCTCACTCTTTAGATGGGGTGTAATCTCAGTCTTTAGATGGGGTGTAATCTCACTCTTTAGATGGGGTGTAATCTCACACTTTAGATGGAGTGTAATCTCACTCTTTAGATGGGGTGTAATCCCACTCTTTAGATGGGGTGTAATCTCACTCTTTAGATGGGGTGTAATCTCACTCTTTAGATGGAGTGTAATCTCAATCTTTAGATGGGGTGTAATCTCACTCTTTAGATGGGGTGTAATCTCACTCATTAGATGGGGTGTAATCTCACTCTTTAGATGGGGTGTAATCTCACTCTTTAGATGGGGTGTAATCTCACTCTTTAGATGGGGTGTAATCTCAATGTTTAGATGGGGTGTAATCTCACTCTTTAGATGGGGTGTAATCTCACTCTTTAGATGGGGTGTAATCTCACTCTTTAGATGGGGTGTAATCTCAATGTTTAGATGGGGTGTAATCTCACTCTTTAGATGGGGTGTAATCTCACTCTTTAGATGGAGTGTAATCTCACTCTTTAGATGGAGTGTGATCTCACTCTTTAGATGGGGTGTAATCTCACTCTTTAGATGGGGTGTAATCTCATTCTTTAGATGGAGTGTAAACTCACTCTTTAGATGGGGTGTAATCTCACTCTTTAGATGGGGTGTAATCTCACTCTTTAGATGGGGTGTAATCTCACTCTTTAGATGGGGTGTAATCTCACTCTTTAGGTGGGGTGTAATCTCACTCTTTAGATGGGGTGTAATCTCACTCTTTAGGTGGGGTGTAATCTCTCTCTTTAGATGGGATGTAATCTCACCCTTTAGGTGGGGTGTAATCTCACTCTTTAGATGCGGTGTAATCTCACTCTTTAGATGGGGTGTAATCTCACTCTTTAGATGGGGTGCAATCTCACTCTTTAGATGGGGTGTAATCTCACTCTTTAGATGGGGTGCAATCTCACTCTTTAGATGGGGTGTAATCTCACTCTTTAGATGGAGTGTAATCTCACTCTTTAGATGGGGTGTAATCTCACTCTTTAGATGGAGTGTAATCTCACTCTTTAGATGGGGTGTAATCTCACTCTTTAGATGGAGTGTAATCTCACTCTGTAGATGGAGTGTAATCTCACACTTTAGATGGGGTGTAATCTCACACTTTAGATGGGGTGTAATCTCACTCTTTAGATGGGGTGTAATCTCACTCTTTAGATGGAGTGTAATCTCACACTTTAGATGGGGTGTAATCTCACTCTTTAGATGGGGTGTAAGCTCACTCTTTAGATGGGGTGTAATCTCACTCTTTGGTTGGGGTGTAATCTCACTCTTTAGATGGGGTGCAATCTCACTCTTTAGATGGAGTGTAAGCTCACTCTTTAGATGGGGTGTAATCTCACTCCTTAGATGGAGTGTAATCTCACTCTTTAGATGGAGTGTAATCTCAC